>NC_056728.1:1229800482-1229892982 GCF_019279795.1 Protopterus annectens | reverse complement strand
TTGTTTGTAGCTTAGTTACTCATGTTTTGGTTTTGTGTTTGTGGTTTTTACATTACAGAGATTCAGGACTGTGCGCTAGTGGCTGTGGACGCAACCTGGCTTGTTGTGAGCTGAGAATTAGAAAACATGTTTTGAGTGTGACCCTCTGATTGGCCACAAGACTACTGTTCTGTGTTTAGTCAGTTTTCTTTCCCTAAATAAACTAGGCCCATTTGTGCAAATCTTGGCTTATTTCCATAGAACTCACAAATATGTGATGAGCTTACTACTGTTTCCAAAGAGTATAGCTTAAATTCCTTGTAATCTAAGATTAAGATAACTACTTCTGCTCATTTCTGCACTTATATGACTTATTTTGTATGTGATGTTGCTATATTTTGATATTATTTATTATATTTTGCTAACCTATATGACTGTAAAGTGCCCTTGCATTTCACTGTCCTCATTGTTGGCGTCTGCACTCTTGAATATTTTATTATTAGCGCGCTTCCCCATTTAGCCAGTTGTTTGTAGCTTAGTTCCTCACCTTTGGGGCTTGTCTCAAAGGTTTTAAATTACAGAAACTCAGGACTGTGCTCTTGTGGCAGTGAAGGGTAGGCTGGTCTGTTATGAGCTGCAAATCTTCTTCTTCTTTCATTTGCTACTGTTAGGGGTCGCCACAGCAGATCAACTGTTTCCATTTTTTCCTGTCCTCTGCATCTTGCTCTGTCACACCAACCGCCTGCATGTCCTCTCTCACCACATCCATAAACCTTATCTTAGGCCTTCCTCTTTTCCTGTAACCTGGTAGCTTTATCCTTAGCATCTTTTTCCCAATATACTCAGCATCCCTGCTCAGCACATGTCCAAACCAATGTAATCTTGCCTCTCTGGCTTTGTCTCCAAACCTTCCAACCTGGGCTGACCCTCTAATATACTTATTCCTAATCCTGTCCATCCTTGTCACACCCAGTGCAAATCTTAACATCTTCAACTCTGCCACGTCAAGCTCTGACTCCTGCCTTTTTGTGAATGCCACTGTCTCCAACCCATATAACATAGCTGGTCTCACTACCCTCTTGTAGACCTTCCCTTTCACTCTTACTGGTACTCGTCTATCACAAATCACTCCTGACACTCTTCTCCACCCACTCCATCCTGCCTGTACTCTCTTCTTCACCTCTCTTCCACACTCACCATTACTCGGAACTGTTGATCCCAAGTACTTAAACTCATCCACCTTCGCCACCTCTACTCCCTGCATCCTCACCATTCCTCTATCCTCCCTCTCATTTACACACATATAGTCTGTCTTAGTCCTGCTGACCTTCATTCCTCTTCTCTCTAGAGCATATCTCCATGTCTCCAGGGTCTCCTCCACCTGTTCACTACTCTCACTACAGATCACAATGTCATCTGCAAACATCATATTCCACGGGGATTCCTGTCTGATCTCGTCTGTCAACCTGTCCGTCACCATTGCAAATAAGAAAGGGCTCAGAGCTGATCCTTGATGTATTCCCACCTCCACCTTAAACGCATCCGTCACTCCTAGCGCAGACCTCACTGCTGTCACACTACCCTCGTACATATTCTGTACCACTCATACAAACTTCTCTGACACTCCTGACTTCCTCATATAATAACACAACTCCTCTCTAGGCACCCTCTCATATGCTAACTCTAAATCCACAATGACACAATTATGAGCTATTATGAGCTGCGAATCATGGCAAAAAAGTTCAGGTGTTACTCTCTGACTGGCTACAAGGTTACTTTGTGTTTAGACAGTTTGCTGTAAACCTGTTTTGCATGATGCTGTGGATTTTAGCAGTACTTGTATAGTTACAAGCACCTAGAACTGACATTTAACTCTAGAAACTACTGTAGAAACTTCCTCAATCCCAGCTATGCAAAGAGAAACTGGCTTGTGCAGTGACAAGGACTGCCACTTGAGTTTTGCATTATATACTGACTGCTTATTCTATACTCCTTCAGCAACCTTATGGTCAAGTAAAAGTGCCTGTAACCTAGATATGAACTCTCCTGCTATGTTTGCAGCCAGCTTGGTAGATATGAATATCCTAAGACAATGTAGAAATTGTTTAATCTTTACTGACAATCAATAATTCTTAAACAAACTGACAAGGCATATGAGACATGTATTTAAACAATGCCACTGGAGGCAAACCTTTGACATACAACCACTCATAATACCAATGAGGTGGTCAGTAATGCACACGTTGGACCCACCACATGCAGTAAGGAACAGGCACATATACCCACATATGCTAAGACTCTTAAATGTAAACTTCCTAAACACTAAAGACCTCCCAGATGTTGCACCTACAACACATATACTCAGCATCCTCAAAAGCCCTCCACTAAAACAACATATAAAACTACATCTCACAGTCTCTCAACTTCTTAGCCCATTAAGCAATCCACCACACAACCGAATATTTTAGTAACAGGAGACTCCATTGTGAGATATATAAATGTAACACTTACCGGGTTGAGTAAGGAAAAAGTCTCAGCAAATCAGCGACCAGGATCTGACACACTATGCACACACTCAGTCCATTAGATCAAAGTACCAGTATTATTCAGTGATAGTCCATGTTGGTATAAATGACCTGAGACATACTTCCCTGGAGTATATGAAAAGAGATATGCCGGAGCTCGCAGAGTATGTGTCCCAGGCCAGTAAGAGCCTAACATCGATCAGCATTCTACCCTTTCCAAGGAAAATGCCACAATATGAACAGAAGATGATTGACTGACAATTTGCTTAAGTTTTGGTGTAACTCCAAGGGGATACAATATTAATCAGCATGGGAGGATATGGTAACAGAAGATGCTGCCTTGCCAGGGCTGGTCTGCACCTAGGCCTTCAAATAGTGGGTACAGTTGCCCTCCTCAGTGTGCCTTTTTAAGGCAATACTAAACTGAGAAACCTTCTGGTATAGCCAAACCAACCATAGACAATCTAACAATGTTATTGCTCCATGCCAAGATCTAAACAAGAAATTCCAGTTCCTCCATGTTCTCCTCTCCCTGGAGAATCCAGACATTTGTGCAGCTGCTGAGATGTAGCTTAAAGCCACAGAGAACACCTAGGCAATGCAGAACTATAACACCTTCTACAAATTTACACCAGCTACTGCACAAGCAGGGATTAAAGGTGGGGGTGTCACAATTTATATCAAAAATAAACATAACTCAAGGCTGATCAAGCAGAATGATGCACTTGAGCTGCACCATGTCCCAATCACCACAAACAAAGACCCATAACATATCCTTTTAAGCTATAAGTCCTCCTCTATGACCCAGGAAACCCATAACACACACTTATACTTGATGGATACAGTCACCATTCAACCTAATAACATATTCATGGGTGACTTTAACTACCGCACTATAAATTGGAAATCATACAGGAACCCAAACTTGCAGGCCCAGAGATTCCTGGACTTTGTCATAATAAACATCCTGGACCAGACTGTGCAAACACCCCTTAGAGGTGTGAACATACTGATCAGTTCTCACTAACATGGGAAAACACTGCACCCACCCTAGTGTAATGTCCTCTCATGTAAGCTCAGACTATAAAGCTGTCTCCTTTGAAATAAAAAAAAAGACCTCTACTAACCCTGGAACATTTAGGAACTATTTTAAAGCAAACTTCCTACTATCAAAACCTCCACAGATACCCTGTACAGTCATGTTAATAGACAGAAACAGACAGTTATTCTTAACAGTGCTCCAATAAGCACAGAACAAATTCAAAAAACAAGACACACTGATGGAATCCTAACATCAATAGGTTTTATAACAAAAGGAAGAAAATCATGGAATAAATTAGGAAATACAACACCCTACCAAAGCCACATTTGATGTAAAAACAGCCTCCCAGACCAAAGATATCCATAAGGCTTTCTTTAGCTATGTCCACAGCATCAAAAGCAGTACATAACAATGTGCATGCCTATTTGTAAATGTAGCCATCTACCAGAGTCATGATGTAACTGTAGTATCTAGACAGGCTTTGTGCCACAGGAATGGAGAACTAAAATGGTTATTCCTTTACACAAAGGCCAGCCAACTCTGACCCCAGGTAACTCCAAACCCATAAGTCAGACTAGTCTCATATACAAAGTCATGGACATAATTGTCATGGAAATGATTAACAGTGACATAGGCAATCTTCAGACACTGAATCCTGCCCAGTTTGGGTTCGTCAAGGGCAGATCATCCCTATTCAACTTGATGTTCTTCTTTGAGAAAATTATCAAAGAAATGGACAAGGGCAAAATGGTGCATAGTGCCTACCTTGACCTAGCCAAGGCATTTGATATAGTATGCCACTTGGGCATTGTAGACAAACTCACAGAATCGGGTATAAACGTCTATGTCACTCACTGGATAACTCAGTGGCTTTCAGACAGGACCTGAGATGTTAGGATAGAACAATCTACCCTCCCAAAAAGGCCACTATTTAACAGAGTCCCTCAGGGCTCTGTACTGGACCCATTCCTTTTTGGTATCTTCTTATCTGAAGTAAAGGTGAACATTAAGGGCCTCTGGATGACAGAGTCTGCAGATGACTGCAAAGTTGTTGCAGTAATAAAATACCTCCAAGACATTAATATTCTTCAAAAAGGGCTAACTCAGACAAAATCTGCTCCAGAGCTACTGTCTAAAACTCAGTGCCAACAAATGCATAATAGTACCCGTTAGGAAGTTGGCAACCCCTGCAAACTACCTCACTGATAACACACCACTAAGTAGGCCCAGCAGTCAGGGGAATTGGGGATGCATGTAGACATTAACCTTGGATTTGACCATTATATGTATTTGGTAATAAGGAAATCCTTGTATGTTGCACAACGTATAAGCAAGGGTATGATATCTATGTCCAAGGAAGACCACTCATTGAGTACAGTGCCCCTTTTGTTATGTACCGGCCCAGGCCCCTGCAACAACTGCAGTGTTCACAGAGACAGGGCATAACCGTATTCTATACTGACTGACTCAAAGCCCTATCCCTATACTCTGTCTCCTAAAGACTGTTGGGGGTGATCTTTCCCTGGCATACAAGGTATCCTTGGATCCCAGTCTAATGGAAATTCTTTGCAAAGCAAACAGCGTCAGAATTACTCCATCTAGGATCTTAAACCTTGCATGCAACATGAACATGACATGTTGAAGGGACTACACCCTTCTCTGGAACAGGCTTCCCATCCATGTGAAGCAGAGTACTTCCCTAACCAAATTCAACATTAGCTTGGACCAGTGGATGATATTCACCCTTGGTCTGGCAAGTATGTCCTAATGGGCAGAGTCAGTCTATCAATGATTGACCAATCAAGCCTTAGTCTATCCCATAGAATAATCTTAACATTCTTAAACTTGTCAGATAAATTTGGGATGCATGGTTAGGGGTTGCCATAATGGTTAAGATGTTTACCTCACAAACACAAAGCAAATGGTTTAATTCCCCCATTGCAGGGAAAAGACTTGTAGGCGGGACAGATTTGTGTCCCAGAGACTCCCCCATCTATGGAATAGACTACCTCTCCACATCAAGCAGAGTGCCTCTTTACCCCTTTTTAAGTGCAACCTAGACTGGATGGGAAACAGAAAATATACCCCTGGAATTCCAGCCATGTCCCTGCTGGACAGGGGCATCATTTGCTGATTTGTCTAAACATGTGCTAAACTCTTGGCTAGGTGTATATGAACCTCAGGTGCAATGGCCTAGTAACCTCCTATGATCCTATGAGGGAAAATTGCCTAGACTTTAAATGGTCCATAAGGGCAGCTAGCTTGTGCTAACCTATGAACCTATAAAAAGGCCCCTGTGGTTATTAGCCTAGTATTTATATATGAACACCATCCCCCCAAAGTAAAAAGCACGTTTACTCCCCACAAAGAAATAGTTTGAAATTATTTTTAACAAAGTTTTACTACACAAGTAAAAAAGTGACACTCTTTTTTTAAAACTATACAAGGGTCGCATGATAGTCATTAAGAACACTTTCTCAAAGCTAAAGTCAATATGTTTTACATAAAAGCAAATTTTCTACAATAAACAATTAAAGTAGAAGGATTTTTTTCCCAGAAGGGAATTTATCTGCCCAGCAATGGAACAACATTAGCCAACCATTGATCCTGGGAATCTCACAGAGAAGCATACTTTTCAGTGACATGAAAGTTGTGAAGGGCTTGCCACCCAAATCTGACTTTTAATCCACTCAGTCAGAGCTATCTAATGGTTTGTTTGTGTAAGTGCCAAGAAAAATTTTGATAAATGTTGCATCCTGCTCATGATAAAACACATACAGCTAAGACTATTATTGCAGTAATGATCAAATAAAAAACATCCACTTATTCCATTTTCTTAGTATTGCATTTTGAGTTTTGTTATACTCCATTGCACTTCATGCTTCATAACTGTAATTGTCTAACTGCCCCGGGGATGTGGCTGAAGAGGGCGTGTGGGTCAATTCACGTACCTCATTAACAAACATAGATAAATAGACAGAGAGACACGCAGAAAGACATATAAGAATATTATACGATTTTATGGATGGGGCCTCGCTTCTCTCATCTCACGTATGCTTATTTTTTCTGTACTTTCAGTACCAGTTCCTTGAACTGCAGTTTGAGACAGACATGGTCCCTGATTAACACCTCTATTTGCCTGAAAGCAAACACCTTAAAATAACATCTTAAACAAGTAGCTGCATAATTTTGTTTAAATTCTCCTAAGTTTGACATATATCACATAAAATTAATGATATAATGTGATTAATGTCTTATAGCAGCTTAAACGAATATTGCAAGCTAAGAACAACTGTTCCTCACCCTACAGTGTATTTTCCTTTCTACAAAATTATTTGTGCATTAGCACACAAAAATAAACCATAGAATACCTGCCCATCCATAGTGTGACATTTTTGTATTTTTTTCAGGCTCCTCAGAATACCTCATGTTAGGTTTGCTTAAATTCTTGGTTCCTTCATTTCAAAATGTATTCCACTGCTTCTTATATATGATTACTCATTTAATTTCAGACTTTTTGAATCCAAAAAAGCACACTTTGCAAGGTTCTTACAGTCTTGCATTCTTTCTTCTTACTGGAGTTATGAAACAATTTTTTACTGAATCAAATAGCACAGTGATTACTGAGCCAAAGATTTACCAGCCACAGTATGTTGCAAGAATTCCTCCAGATTCTTTAAAGAAAAAATATATGTAGTTCAGGATGAAATGCATAAAACACATCAATGGACAGTGAAAAATCATTTACCTCTGAGTACAAATGAGGTAAAAAATCACTTTAACCATGGAGTTGTTGACAGACATTCAGTGCTTACTTTCTGTTTATTTAGTTTGAATCTGCCCATGTTCTATGCTGAATGTTGAATATTTATTTATTTATTTATTTCACATTTGTTGACCGGGCTAGTCTAGCTGGATACATGTCTCCATTTTCAGTAGAGGCCTGGGGAGAAAAGCTCCACGTATTTGTACAGAGTTAATAGATGCTAAAAGATTAGAAGTTATACATTGTTGTAAAAAAAAAAAAAATCAAAAAATATAAGATAATACAAATGTTTTAACAAATAATGTAGAATAGCAATCCAGTTCTGTAAGGTACAGAGATAATTTTTACTTTTATACATATATACATATAATTTGTGTACAATAGGATGGGTTGTTAATTTGTAATAGGTAGTAAATGACGGAAGGATGAGATAAGTGAGTGGGGGGGTGACAATTAGTCAGGGTTAGTACAGGTGCATAGCCAGTGATTATTGAGATATGGTTTTGGATGTTTTTTAAAAAGAAAAAGAGAAGTCTGAGCTGTGATATTGGAAGGAAGTTTATTCCATAATTTTCCTACAGAGTTGGAGAACAAGGAGTGACCTGCTGAGTTGTTGGATTTAGTAGTATTAATCAGCAGTTTGTTTGAGGAACATAGATTTTTGAGATTATTATAAGGTGTGATGAGGCTAGAGAGTATAGGAGTATTGCTAGGTTGATACAGGGTCTTATGAGCTATTGTAAGCTGGTGAAATTGAAGCTGGTTAAGGAATTCAAGCCAGTTTAATTGTTTATGATTAAGACAGTGATGGTAGCAAATCTAGCAATATTATTATAGAAAGTTGTTCGTTTCTTGAGGTTATTCTTAAAGATATTAGTATAAATGGGAGCGGCGTAGAGCAGAGTGGATAAAAGGTGAGTTCTAGCTATAGCAGACCTAGCTTCTGGAGTAAGATAGGGTTTGATTCTGTAAAGGGATCCCAGTTTCTTATTAATTAATTTTATTGTAGCGTTTATGTGTGTATCAAAGTTTAGATTGTTGTCAATTGTTATTCCTAGCAGTTTAGTGGTAGGGTCAGGTGAAATAAGGGTACCATTATTAGAAGTGAGATTGAAATGAGAAGAGATGGACTTTTGGGTTGGGGTGAAAAGTAGCAATTTATTTTTTTGGGGATTTAGAAGGAGGCAGCGGTGAGAGAACCATTGTTCTACAGTGTTGAAGGCTTTTTGGGTAAGGGACTGAAGTTCGATTGGTGAGGTAGCTGAGCAGATTAAGGTCGAGTCATCTGCATATTGAATGCAGGTGGAGTATGGAATAGCAGACTGCAAGTCATTAATGAAGATAGAAAATAAGAGTGGGCCTAAAATAAAGTCTTGTGGGACACCGGGGGAGATTGGGAGGTGATTAGATAGTTCATTGTGCCAGAGTACAGCCTGCTGACGGTTATTAAGGTAGGATGTAAACCAGTTCAAAGATAGAGAATCAAGTGAAAGAGACTTAAGTGTATGCAGGAGAAGTTGGTGGTTAACCATGTCAAAAGCTTTGGATAGGTCAATGAAGACAGCTGATGAAAGACAGTTGTTGTTACGGTTTTTGTTGATGTAGTTTGAGAATGATAGCAGGGCAGTGGTGGTACTGTGGAAAGGTCTGAAGCCATGTTGGCAGTTAGCAAGTAGGTTATTTTGGAGAAGGTGGTTGAGAATTTGTTTGTGGATGCATTTCTCCATAATTTTGGCTATACGGGATAGTAAAGCTATGGGACGATAGTTGGAGAAGTCATTGGAGTTTCCCCCTTTATGAAGTGGGATGATATGAGAGATTTTCCAGATTAATGGGACATCTCCTTCGCTTATAGATCTATTTATCAGAATGGAAATAGGGTAGGCAATGGCCTTAGCTCCTTTTTGCAAGAATTCTGCTTGGAGTTTGTCGGCTGATGGGGAGGTAGGTTTTAATTTTTGGAGAAGGGAGGAAATGTATGAAGTAGACACAGGTTGGGGTGGAATTGAGGGGGTAGATTAGTAGAAGAAGTGGGTAGGTTTGATATATCAGGTGATAGGTGGCTAGCTAGAGTTTGGATGGTATCTGTGAAGAAAGGATTAAAGGCATTTGCAGTTTGTATCGGATTCTTGGGGTTAGTACCCCGAGGATTGGGTGTGATCAATTGGCCTGGGTAGAGAAGATTATTGATACTAGTCCAGAATTTTTTTGGTTGTCTGAGAAAGGTTTGTTGTAGTTGGAGATAATAATTCTTTTTATCTAGCAGGATGGCTCTTTTTGTGCTGTTTCTATGTTCTCTAAAGTTTGATGGTCTATCAGATTCTTAGTAGTACGCCATTTTGCCCAGTATTTATTTCTAAGTAGGATTTTTTGTTTAGTATTGTTAGTAAGCCAAGGGGCTGGTTTAGCTTTGATTCTAATAGTACGAGTTGGAGCATGATGATCCAGGATGGCTAAGAATGTAGAATTAAAGTATTCCACTGCTTCGTTTAGGGGGAGAGTTTTTAATGGTGTATAAAACATAATGCTGCACTTGAGACTTTCCAGTAGTTCCTAGGGACTAGAAGGGTGTTCATTTTTTTGTAAATATTTGTGTTGTCGTCTAGTTCTAACACCTGCTGCATTTAACATTTTTGGGTATAAGCCATGCAACAGTATGGCATATTATATTGATCAGGACAAGCTTGTTGCTTCTTTCATCCCTTTCACAATCACTATCCTCTGAACAGTTAATGTACTTGTATTTGTGACTAACAGCCATTGAATAGGTAACACTAGTGACAACTCTCCTATATTACAAGACTGTTGGGCAATCTCAGTACTAAACTTAAGCACTGTGCTAATATATAACTGGTTTTACAAGTAACATTTGATACTAAGCAGTGTAGGTGAGTTAGGGACTCACACAGTAATAAGTCTGCACTGTTTTAACTTTTGACAGATTAACATGGTCTGTTCTTAGCTAATCTGTGGATTTTCATTTTTATGTTTTATTTTATAGAGGAGAACCAGCATTAAGATGCAGACACTGTTTGTTTATAGGGGAAAATAATGATTTATTTATTTATTTATTTTTAACAATACTTACAAATATTTTTTGCCACAATGGTGTTAGAATACAATGATGCTTTTCTTAGATGAGATTGCATTGTTTTGTTGAACTTTATTTCTGGGAAGCACCATTTACTGTTGAGCCTTGTACATAGAAATATCACAACTGGGTTAATAGATACTGTGACATTCCCCATCTGGGCCAGTAACCAATGAGTCTCATTCCTCATCACTGACACTGGTGAGGGATGTTCACCTGAAACAAAGATAGATACTCACAGTATTTCCAGATGCAGCTCTCTGCAACAAGCACAAAGAAAACACACTCAGTATGGGGGTTGGGTTTTCCTCTCTGTCTCTCTCTCCAGGTCCCCAGTAAGACTCCCCACTGATGCAACTGTAGAGTTGAGTCCTCAGCCAAGTGTTCCAAGCCAAGTCCTCCACCACCCTCTCTGTGAAGCAAGTGCTCTCTGTCCCTGCTGTAAGTAGTTGACGCACACAATCTTTGAGATTGGATTTTATACCAGCTATACCCCCTCTGCCCAGACTATAAGGTAGATACTGCCACCAGAACACTTCAAAGCTAACTACTCTAAGGTCCTTATAAGGGTACCCAATTATACAGAGTAAAATTATTACTAATACAAATGGTAGTATTTGACCAATGCAGCAAGACTTTGGCTTTCAGAAGTGCCCACAGTGTCACCAAATAAATATAAGTACTCTCAAAGGTTAAAATATTTTCTAAAAGACCAGCCACAATGTAACGTTTAAATATATTTAATAACATCTATACTATCTATTTACAATAACCACTAGAGTTTCAATCAAAGAAGACATTAAAAATAACACAGATGGATAGATTCACAAAGATACAGAAACAACAGGACTTAACTAATCTCACTATATTTACTGACTATCTAAAGAATTACTATTCCCTGGTTACCTACTAAAGCAAGATGAAGTGGGTGAGTGTTCTTCCTTCTTGGTCAGGTTTCAAAAACAGACTGCCCCGAGACTTCTGTCTCATCTAGTATTAAAACATTTATTTTATTTTATTTTATTTATTTTACATTTGTTGACCGGGCTAATCTAACTTGATACATGTCCATTTTCAGTAGAGGCCCGGGGAAGATAAGCTCCAAAATTAAGCTAATGTAACAGGACTACAAATGAAAATAAATCAAAACAGTAAATTATTACATAAGAAATAATACATGTTAAAAAATGCAGTTACAGCAAAAGGTATAGTCTAATTTAGTCAAAAAATAGCTTCAGACAGCAAAGATTCAAAATGCTAAATAATAATTAAATTCTAAGTAGGTTTAGGTTACCATAGAAGGAACAAACAACAAAAGAGAAGCATAAGTGAGGGTGTAGGCCAAGTAGTAGTACAAGTAGCATATACATGAAGTATATAGTTTGACAATAGTTAGACAAAAATAGTGAGGAAGGGGTGAAGGTTTCTGTCTAGTTATTATGCTTGAAGAGCTTTGCGTGATACGTCATAGATGTCAGTAATACTAACACTGACAATGAAAATATCAGGAGGGGGTGAGGGGTTTTAGAAAAGTGAAGAGTAAGTTTCATGAAGTAACAAGGAAATAAGAAAACTACAGTACTGGCTATGAAGCGGGTGTATTTTCACCCTAGTGGGTAATAGAGGGGGAAAAGGAAGTATACTAGATGGTTAGTGTTAATCTGGGTTAGTACATGGGCATGACCAATGTACTTTAAGGTGTAGTTTTAGTTGGTGTTTGAAAAGTGATAAGGATGAAAGTAATTGTAGGTTGTAGGGGAGTTTGTTCCAAATCTTACCCACAGAATTAGAAAAGAGGGAGTCCCCGGATTTATTAAGGGATTTCTGGGAGGTTACTTGTAATTTATTTGCTGAGCGTAGAGTAGTAAGATTTCTATAAGGAGTGACTATGCTACTAAGAATAGGAGTCCTATCAGTGTGAAAAAGAATCTTATGGGTAATTGTAAGTTGTTGAAATAGTAGCTGGTTTTGGAGGTCAAGCCAGCCTAGTTGTTTGAGATTTAAACAGTGATGGGTTCTATATGGTGAACATGTAGCAAATCTGACAATGTTGTTGTAGGAGGCTGTTAGTTTGTTTAGGTTAGTTTTGGAAAGATTTGTATAGATAGATGAAGCATAGAGGAGAGTAGTGATCAGGTGGGTATGGGCAATAGTGGTTCTGGCTTCAGGGGTGAGGAAGGACTTTATCTTATAGAGTGAGCCCAGTTTTCTGTTAACAGCTTTAATTGTAATGTTAATATGTGTGTCAAAGTTGAGATTGTGATCTATTATTACACCTAAGAGCTTGGTGGTTGGATCAGGTGTAATTATAGTACCATTGCTGGATTTGACAGTTAGATATATTGGGGGGGACTTCTGTGTAGGAGTAAAAACAAGTAATTTGTTTTTTTTTTTTTTTTTTTTTGGCGTTTAATAGGAGGCAATGTTGCAAAAAACATTTTTCAACTGAGGTAAATACTGTCTGGGTGATAGCTCAGAGCTTGGTAAATGAGGTGGCAGAACACACTAGTGTGGAATCATCTGCATATTGTATGCAGATAGATTGTGAAATATTTAGCTGTAGGTAGCTGATAAAGATAGAGAAGAGGAGAGGTCCCAGGATGGAGCCTTGTGGGACCCCAAGAGTAATAGGAAGAAGAGTTGAAAGATTATTGTCCCAGAGAACAGCTTGTTGTCTGCTTTCTAGGTAGGACTTAAACCACTGTAATGTCTTTGTGTTGAGTGAGTATTGTTCTAGTATTTGTAGTAATAATTGATGTCTCACCATATCAAAGGCTTTAGGTAGGTCTATAAACAGAGCAGTAGAGAGCCTATTATTGTTGCGATGCTTGTTGATGCAATCAGTGAAGGGTAGTAGGGCAGCAGTAGTACTGTGGTGTGGCCTAAAACCATGTTGACAGTCTGCTAGAAGGTTATGTAGGAGAAGTTGATCAAGTAGTTGGCAGTGTATACATTTTTCCATTATTTTGGCTAGAGGGGAGAGCAGGGCTATGGGGCGATAGTTAGATATTACGGTTGAGTTACCACCCTTATGAAGAGGAATTATATGTGAAATTTTCCAGAGAGATGGGATAGAACCTTCAATAATAGTGCTATTGATTAGTATGGAAATAGGATAGGAGAGAACGTAAGCTGCAATTTGCAGGTATTCCGCTGGTAAGAGATCAGCGGATGGGGTACATGGTTTAAGTTTAGTAAGTAAGGTGCAGATAAAAGATGTAGAGACTGGATTTAGTTGAAAGGTAGGGGGTTTGCTAGTCATGAAGAATGGGAGGGTTGGGATGACAAGAGGTAGGGAATTTGTGAGAGATTGTACAGTTTCTGTAAAGGAGGTATTGAAGGTGTCATCAATCTCCTTAGGTGTGCTTAGGGAAAATGCTGAAGGAGTTGGAGTTTTGGAGTGTCCTGGGTGTAAGAGTCTGTTAATAGCTGTCCAAAATGTTTGGGGGGTTTGTTGATGCCTGTCTTGGAGTTTAAGGTAATAGTTTTTTTATCAAGGAGTATAGATTTCTTTGTGGTGTTTCTATGCTGTTTGTAGTTCAGGTGATCAGTTGGGCTACTGGTACATCTCCATTTAGACCAGATCTTATTTCTTACTAGGATTTTTTGTCTTGTCTCTTTAGAGAGCCAAGGTGCAGCTTTACATCTGGTTCTAATGGATCGACTAGGGGCATGATATTCCAGTATTTGTAAGAATTTGGAGTTAAAATAGGATACTGCTTCATCAAGGGAGAGTTGTTTTAAAGGAGACCAGTCACAGGCTTCAAGCTCTTTTTGGAAATTTATAGAATTAAAGTGTTTCTGTTTCTTATAGTTTTAAAGATAGGTTGTTTCGGGAAGAAGGTTTTATGCCTAATTATATAAGTGAGTAAATGGTCGCTAATACCATCAGGTAGGGTATCTGCTATATAAGTGAGGGGATGGTTTCGTACTAGGATCCAATCTAAGGTACTCTCTTTGTTAGTGGACTTATGGATTCTTGTTGGGGTGGTGATAAACTGAGAAAAGCCATACAAGTTTATATGGATTGTAGGTTTGTTGGAAGTACAGCAGTTCCAGTCTATATTGACATCTCCAAGTACTAAGGTTTCTTGAGGGAGGGAAGATGAGAGGCAGCATAGGATATTTTCATGGGTGTTGACATTATTGCTTGGAGGTAGGTAGGAGCATATTACATATATAGCTTTGCTAGTATTAAGCTGGAATTTAGAGACAAGGATTTCTATGTGATTATCTAATGGTAATTATAAGTCTACTAGAGATAAATTTAGATCAGATTTATACAAAATTGCTATGCCTCCACCTTTTTTTGTTGTCCGGTCTGACTTTATTATATTGTATCCTGGTGGGATGACTTATAGGTTCATAGGTTCATAGGTATGTACTAGGCTATTAGCCCTAGGGCCTATATAAGCCTAGCCAAAAAGGTACCCTGGCTTTCACCACCCAAGAAAATTATTTTCCTGTACCCCTGTCGAGCAGAGCCACAGAAGTGATTCCTGGGGTGAATTTCCTATTTCCCATACAATCATCAAGATTTTTCTTGAAGAGTGCTAATCAGGAGCTCTGTTTGACATAGATAGGTAGTCTGTTCCAGAGTATGGGAAGTTTCTGGGACAGGAATCTATCCCTCCAGCATGGTCTGTTTATTGTGGTGACAAGGTTTAGGTCCCTAGAATGTGTAGCTTAGAGGGATTGGGATTTCTTTAAGTGGAGCATGTCCAGCAGCTCTGGGTTTGACATAGCTTTATATGTTAGGCAGAGATTGCCTCTGAGTAGGCGATATGCGACAGAGTAAAGCTGGTGTTTTTCAAAATGGTCTGCATAGGGCATCTGTTTGAGGCCAGTAATCCTCTTTGTGAGGTATTTCTGTGGCCTTTCCAGTTGCAGATGTCTTGTGAGGTACATACCAAAAGGGGCGTTGTACTCTATAATGGGGCTAATGAGTTATGAGTAGAGGGGAACAATGACCTCTTTTTTTCTGGATGAGAAACCTTTTGTGATGAGGTGAGCCATGTAGAAGGATTTCCTGACCACTGTGGTGATGTGATTATCAAAGGAGAGACTACTGTCCACCTGTGTCCCAAGGTCTCATCACAATTCGGTGTTAAGTAGACTACCACTTATGTGGTAGTTCATGGGTACAGAGTTTTTACCAAAGGGGATGACAATACACTTTTTGGCATTAAGCTTCAGGCCATGGCTTTGACACCAGGCATCTGTCTCAGTGAGGCCCTTTTTTAGTATGTCCACATTGTTAGGAGTTTCGATTATGACTCCTAGTTTGCATTCATCTACAAACTTTGTTAGCCAAAGACCTTCTGTGTTAGCCTGTACTTCAGAGAAGTAGCTACCAAACAGGAGAGGACCCAGGACTGAACCCTGTGGTACTCCACTTATCACTGGTCTGAAGTCGGATTTGGAGTCTGCTACTTTCACAGTGTGGGTTCTGTCCATGAGCCAGTTGGCAACCCATCTTGTGACATAGGGATTTATACCTAATTTAGTGAGCTTATCTATAATTCCAAAGTGGGGGATGGTGTTGAAAGCCTTGGCGAGATCTAGATAACCTGTGTGAACCACCTTACCCTCATCTATGGCTTTAGTGACTGCTTCAAAGAAGTCAATCAGGTTTAGGAGACATGATCTGCCTTATACAAACCCAAACTGGGTAGGGTCCAGAGTCTTTATTTATGAGTTCCATGATGATACGTTCCATGGCCTTGCAGACCAGGCTCGTCATGCTAATGGGGCAGTAGTTCTTGGGGTCCATCATGGCTCCCCCTTTGTGTAGTGGTATAACCATCGCGGTGCACCATTCAGTGGGCACAAAGCCTGAGGTGAGGCTATGATTGAACATGGTACTTAGGTAGGGTGCCAGTTCATTCTGTAGTTTGTATATTATGCAGCCTGGGATATTGTCAGGTCCCATGGCTGCTCTGTTCTTGGCTTTGCAGAGTGTGTTTTTTACCTGTGCAGCTGTGATTACAGGAACTTTGCATTCTTCCAGTATAGAGATGGACCCTCTTGGGGGTGAGAGGGGGGTAAAGTTAGCACTGAACCTATCTGCCAGGATGTTGGCAATATCAGTTAGTTCTGTAAATTTAGTGCCATTGTGCTGTAACTCAGAGCAGATCTGAGTGTTGCCATTGGGATTCTTGACATAACTATAGAATGCTTTGTGGTTTTCTTTAGAGTCAGTGGCAATTTTGTTTTCATAACTAGCTTTGGAGGATTTTATGAGGGATCTCAGCTTCTTACTGAGGTTGACCAGGGAGTTCCTCCAGTCATGGGATTTTACTCTTTTTTTCAACAGTTTCTTTCTTCTGTTGTAGAGTTTGTTTATGGCAGAGGACCACCAGATTGGCTTCCTTTTTTTGGATGATAGCATCTTGGTTCTATTACGGATAGCATGATCCATGCACTAGTGTAAGTGCTTATAAAGTGCATTTGTGTAGGATTCAGCAGTTGTACCTCTTTTGTCCATCTGCATGGGTGTCATGAAGTTTGCCACTTCTGTCTTAAGACGTGTGAAGTTGGCTTTGGATAAGTTTTTTACAGTGGTTTCCCTAACTGGGGGAGGGGTGGGATGTGGATGTCTAGGGAGATTAGCTTGTGGTCGGATCTGACAAACAAGGAATTGACCTCTGGTGTGGAACACCGGTTGCCCATGTTGGTAATGACCATGTCTAGGATACTGCTGCCCCTGGTGGGGGTGTGAATAAGTTGATCCATGGCATTGGAATTTATGAATTCCAGAAAACATTGAGCAAAACAGTTGGTACATGAGTAGTTTTCCCAGTTAATGGTGGTGTAGTTGAAATCACCCATTATTAGGATGTTGGGTTGTACCCTAATACTTTCCAGTGTATCAAGAAATGAGGAGTGGGAATCCTGGGGCATGGTGGGGGGTCTGTAGCAAGCTACAATTTGGATTGCGGTCTTGCCCAGAGTTAGGTGCACTTTGATAATCTCGGATGCATTATGCTGTGCAACTAGCCTGGAGGTGTGGATATCCTTAATGAATATGGACACGCCTCCACCTTTAGTGCTTCGTTCTGGGTTAGGTGGCCAAAAATGTGCTATGAATTATAGTCTGGTAATGCAGGGGTGCTCTCTGGAGCTTTGAACCAGGTCTCTGTCACTGCACAGATGTCGATGTTCTCCATTTTAAGGAGTGCCTCGAGTGAGTGCATTTTGAGGTTTAGACTTCTAGCATTGAGTAGCATTACCCTCAGATTTTGCTTGCTTGTACCTGTTACAGTGGTGAATTTGTCATTTGAACCTTGCCTAAAAAGGCACTATAGGGGTGGCAAGAACCTTAGCCAGTAACCAGAATACCAAGGGCAACAGGGGCAAGCCATCTCTGGCAAAGCATCATGGTCTGTCGATCATGTCATCCCAGGCAGACAAATACTGGATCCCCTCAGAATGAAACCAAAAGCATAGCCAATTGTTGAAGTCAATCATTTTGTCCTTGTACTGTGGTATCATTCTGGGTGATGGCAGGATGCTACTCAGGGCTAGTATCATACCTGCCTGGGCTACAAGATCAGAGAGCTCCTCCATGTCTCTGTTCATGTAGTCCAGGGAGGTACATCTCAGATCATTCACACCAACATGGACAATGACAGTGTTATATTTGTACTTGTGGAGTGATCTGAGTGTGTGCGTTATGTTGTGGATCCTGGCACCAGACAGGCAGCTGACAGTAACTTTCATCTTGTTTAGCCTGGTGAGTGGAACATCAGTGTGCCTGACTATAGAGTCACCTATGACTAGAGTGTTGGGTACGTTATGCCTTATGGGCTGTGGTTGAGTGGCACACTGAGTTTGTGGGCTATGTGTCATTTGGATTGTGTAGGGGGTGGAGTTTGCTTGCATTTCTGCTTTGGAGGTCCCTGATGCTTGGGCAGGTTTTTATTGAGAGCTTCCACAAATGTAGGTGTGTGTTTTGTGCTTCTATGTGTGTGTTTTTGTGGTGTAGATTTTGAGGGACTATGTGATGAGTGTGGTGTGGTGCAAGTGTTTACCTTCTTCTCTTGACTACCTAGTCCAGTCTTGAGTGAAGAGAGCTTTGCTTCCAGTTTGGCTGTATAAGTGCATTTCTCACAGGTTCTAGTGTTGGGTGGTAGGAGGAGAGGGTTGTCTGTGTACATGAGGCAATTGCTGCATTGCCCCGAAATGCCCAGATTCATCAGGTAGACAGGTGAAATCACCGAGAGCTGACCCTTAGACATGCCTGGATAGGTGCTTATTTATTAAGTACTAAAAACTGCTTTCCTCTAGACAAGTGAGGAAAGTTGACTGCTACAGTAATTTGCAGCTTATTTAGTGCTTACAATGAGTTCTGAACAAGTGTTGAGTTCAAAGAAACAGATTTGAGTGCTGAAACTAGAAAACTGGCTAGTTCTAAGAAACAAAATTAAGCTAGAAGGCATCCCTCCAACACAGAAAGGCTTGGGGGCTCAGAAGCCTACAAATCGTCTAGGCCACTTAGAGGAAAGGCAGGAAATAAGCTTAATTTTTTTTTTCATTATCTTTTGTTCCTGGTTTGAGCCAGGTTTCTGTTAGACATAGGACAACAAAAGAATGTATGTCCAGTAGAGTATGCAGTTGGCTATTTTATTGTTTAAGCTCTGTATATTAAGATGGGCTATCAGTAAGGAGTTAGCTGCTTTGTTCAGGGTAATATGAGTGGTAGTTTGGGGCTGGTGGGGATTTAGTAGGGTATTGTTGTTAGGTCTTGAGTTAGGGTGAATATCCCCATGAAGAAGAGGGTGTTGTTGAAAAGTATGTAAGAGCTTCAGGAGTTTGAAGAGAATATATAGTGATTTTCTGGTTTGTTGGAGATTAATGTGGACTAGCCTATGATACTTTGGAGAGAGGTAGGTTGAGGTAGTGATGACATTTGTGTGGTTGTGGGTAGTAGGCAGATTGATAAGTGGTTTGTTTTAGAGGATGGAATGATGCAGTAATGTGTGAGTTTTCATACCACATAAGTATGAGTGGTATAAATAGTATGTGTATTGCAATAAGAAAGAGGAGTAAGTTTTTAGGTTTAGGCTGATATGATGAAGGCATGGTAGAATGGGGAGTGATGTAAGTAGTAATAGGATAGATAAGAAAGCCTGGAAGGATAGAGATAGTACTGTAGTGGAAGCAGTGAGAAGGGGAATGTGAGTAAGGGTGTGTTTGTATCTAGTGTGTATGGAAAGGTAATGAGCTAATTGGATAATTAGGACAAGGGGAGTGTCCTATGAGGTATAAATCTAGGATCACTGGGGTGGGTGGGAATTGGGGGTAGGGTAAGGTAGGGGAGCAGAATGAGCCCGCAGGGCGAACAGAGGGGGTTAGAAAACAAGTGGCTAAGGACTAGCAGAAAACCTATCTGTGTGCAGCTGAATTCTGAGGAACAGTTCAGTAGGTACTGGTAAGTATGGAGGGTAGAAACTGGGGAAGTGAAAGGTAAAGGACTGTGGGAGGGAGTCTCAGATAGAGCGGTAATAGCAGGACAGGAAAGAGCTTCTAGGACTGTACAGGAGAAAAGTTCCTTAGGCTTTCCTAATTAGTGTAAGGTCTGACCCTTGCACCAGTTAATGTGAGGGAAAACAGTGCTAGGAATCAGCCTAGCTTATGGTGCCATCTAGTGGGCAAATAATGAATTGCAGACAAAGCTGGTGTGCAGAGATGGTTGGTAGTAGGTTTGAGAGGCTCAAGTAACAGTTGCAGGAGTCAGTAAAAGGATAGAAATAAATACATGGTATAAGGGGTAGAAAGATAGAATAGGTATAAGTGAATACCTTTAGAGGTAGAGGGAGGGTATGGCTGCTAGGTATCCTGGCTAAGTAGCGTGCTAGAAAGCATACACAAATTGTTAGGCAAGTGTTCAGTTTTACCACTAGGTATAGACCGCATGTACTTTCTTGCCTCTTTAGGTAACAGGGATCTTTTACAGGACGGCGAGAGACTTTCTATTAAGAATCTGTTGTTAGGATAGTTTGCGCAGGTCCTTTCGCCAGGTAGGTAGGTCCCACTGTACTATTACAAGGTAGTAGAAAAATAAACCTGAGAATGGTGGGTAAAAGAGAAACAGTGATGGGATAATTGAATAGCCATATACTCAAAGATAAGGTAGAGAACATAGTAATTAAGTTCAAGGAACACAGATCAACAGTATTAGTTCTGAAACATTCAAACGTTCCTTACATAGCATGCAGATAAACGGTTAGACCATAGTACAGTAGCAGAGTAAAGAGACATCGGTAAATCTTACTCTAACTGAAACATTGACACAGCGGTCAAGTAGCTTAAATATCCTGGTTGTAAGTGCCCTTTACAAGTGCAGGTATGTGCTAGTAATAATACATATGCACTATAATCCTTCAGACACAGTGAAAATTAATAACAAAAGATCTAAAAGGAAACCCTCCTTTCAGCTAATGCATTTAAAATAAATCAGCGCTAGTGGTATCATAAAAACAGGAATATACAGAGCAGTTACAGGTCAAATGAGACATTCCAACATTATAAACAAGCTATATCTGCTTATAATACCATATGGAGTCTAAGGCACATACAAAATAGCAAGCGACAGCACCCTTTATCTCCGCCCATGCAAGATTGTGTAACCGCAAGCTTTCCACCACTTATTAAAGATGTGATGCTGAAGGTAATACAAATAAACACAGGGTCTAAGGTTAATTCTTCAACATACCTAAATCTAATACCTAATTGTTTATTTATTTATTTATTTAACATCATTTATTTATTTTTATTTATTACATTTGTTAACAGTGAAATAGTCTGACTGGGCCAGGGGCCCATTTTCAGTGGAGGCCCAGGGAGAAAAGTTCCAGAAAACAGTACATTATTTACATATGATATTAAAAACAAACACAAATATTAAAAACAAGCACAAAATTAGAAGCAAGCACAGATTCAGGTACTGACTTAAACACAGATTAGAAATATAATGGTACAGAGACAGCACATACTACACAAATCGATGCTAGAGGCGAAACTTGTAGGATTGTGCAGGCTTGAAATTACAATGTCCAGCAGTGTACAATCATGAATACAGCATATTGCTTGAGTACATACTACACAAATTGATGCTAGACCAGAAATGTTAGGTTTACAGGCTTGAAGTTACAGTGACCAGCAGTGTACACTTATAAATACAGCGTATTCCCTGATGTTAACTTGAACCAAGATTTGATAGTGAGATCAGAGAGAAGATGTCAAAGAGGATGCACTACAAAAGAAGCTGGGAGAGGTGGGGTGAGGATCTGAGGAGTTTGCCTGGAGTATGAGAGGAGCAAAGCCAATGACTAGCTAGGTAGTTGTACAGTAGTTGTTTGAACTCATGACAGTGTGGATTTTTAGCTATGCTTTGAGGAAGGTTATTCCAAAGTTTGGTAACTTTATTAGAAAAAAGGCAGTCACCATGATAGTTGTGGGAGTGGGTGACCTTTAGCATTAGTTTGTCGGAGGATTTAAGGAGCCTGGGATTGTGACTAGATTGAACAAGATTGGAGAGAGCAGGACAGTTGTTGGCTTGGTGAAGTAGCTTGTGGACCATGGAAAGTTGGTTGAGAGCAGGAAGGTCAGGGAGTTCTAGCCAGTTAAGCTACGAGAGCATAGTACAGTGGTGAGTACTATGTGGGACTCTAGTGGTAACTTGGCAATCTTGTTATAACAGGAATCTAGATTATTTGTGTAATTCAGTGCTGAATTATAGAATGACATCACATATATCTGGTCATCTTACATTGGTCCCCATACTACCCCCTTTACTAGAAAATGAACCAGAATCTAACATATATGTGTCACCTTATCCACAGATAGAGCTTTTCTGAGATATGTTATAGCATCTGGAAGCTATAAAACCATTTCAGAACGTCAACCCTTACAGAGTAGCAATTAGCTCACACCTATGGGCAACACAGTAGGATTCCTAGTCTTGGTTTTTACAGACTTTTTGTCTCTGGCTGGAATCAAAACTGTAAGATACAATCTTTATGGCCTAAGCCAGGTAATTTCATTTCGGACTATTTTTCAAAGTTAGCTGTACTAAGATTAATCTTTTCTCTTACAGTATCCTCTGTTACAATATATTCAATTTAACAGTTACAACACAATCTGACATACAGGTATATATATTTTTTGTCCAGTAGGACCCACTGTTGGTACATTTTTAACACAAGCAGCTTTACAAATACATTTTCAATACAAGCATCTGTATGAATCAGTTTGATATACAAATGACATACCATTCTTTATAACATTCCAGCAGGCTATGCTAGCATATGTTATACATCCACTGCTCTACTTCTCCTGGCATAGCTGGCAATACATCCCATCATAACAATGATAACTATATATGCGTGTATGTGTGATATATAATGTGTGTGTGTGTGTGTGTGTGTGTGTGTGTGTGTGTGTGTGTGTGTGTGTGTCTGTGTGTGTCTGTATGTATATATATATATATATATATATATATATATATATATATATTTTTTTTTTTTTTCCAAATATGAGAGCTGAACCTATATGACTGTAATCCATTTGTTCTTGCCATGCTAAACAAACCATTGCATCTCAATGTATGCTGCTTCCATATATCTACTGTAACCTTATATAATACTGTATCATTGTAAATTAGAGAATGGTACCGTGATGTGTGCACCTCCATGTATATTTCATGATACCTTCATGAATTCAGTCCATTATTTGATATAAACACAATTAAAAAGGAAAATTACAGTGATGCGCAACAATTTCAGGAATGGGCAGGGGCAGCTCATGTTACTGGACTGCAGGACTGCACCCCCCCCAGTTGAAAATGGAAAATAACAAAAAAAAAAAGAAAAGAAAAAAAGACGCACAGAATGGAAAATAAAAAAAAAATCACCCGAAACGGACACCACATATGTGTGCGAGCATTCCTGGAACTACAGATTCATGCATGCAGAATTTGGACTGGTCTAGCAGTAGTCTGGATTAGACAGAAGGCAACAAACTACAGAAATGCCCAGAAGCATATGCAGTTACAACCACATAGACTTGAAGAGGACCGGACTGCAACATCTACAGGCTGGATATCCAGCTTGCTCTTGTGGGAATGTTTTCCTTTCTCATCACGGGGATTACGAAGCAGGGGATCTTCAATGAAGCTGGGATTTCTTCAATGGAGATAGCCCTCAGGTAAGTTTATTTCACGGGGTGTGTGTGTGTGTGTGTGTGTGTGTGTGTGTGTGTGTGTGTGTGTGTGTGTGTGTGTGTGTGTGTGTGTGTGTGTGTGTTTGTGGTTTGACAAGGACTGTGCATTTTAAAACTAAAGCCCTTTGCACTGGATTTGAAAATTTGTAATATTTAGGACAAGTGTTTCTTCTTTGTCTTGTACCAAAAATGGTTTGTGTTCAGCTGGATAGTCCAATCAAAAAACATGAAAATAAATAAATAACTCTTACGTAGTGTGCTTAGAAATACTACTGTTTATATAAAAATGGCCTGTTTTTAAGGGAGAAGATTCAAAGAGAGAATGCCAGCATCTCCCAAAGTGTGTTTGCGGGGTCATATGTATGGAGGGGAGGGGTTTGAATAGTTGCAGACAACAAGCTTACTGTTTAGATGGCAGAGTAGAGGGGCAGTGTTATGAAAGTCTAAATATAGAATGGAGGTCTTTGTATTCATCCTAAAATATGAAGTATTCCAAATATTTAGAATGGAAATTGATCACATCCGGCAGTCTGCTGTAATCATTGCAAGGAAGAAAACTACACAAAAGGCAGCATAGATTTTCCTTTACCCTATGGAAACTTATAATGAATCTTGTTTGCAGAAAAATGCTGTGTGTGATGGCTTTGGCTGCTTTCTCTGCAGTGTATTAAAGTTGTTTAGGTTAAAAGATGAACTGAATTCACCAGATCTAGCTGCAGCCTTCCCTCTTAAACAGTTTGCAAACTTTAGGAAGATGCAGGATGTTCTTTGATGCTATTTCTTATAAATGTTACAGCTATAAGGCTAGAGAGTGAGAGCTCTCACCATGATAAGTGCAGACATGGCTGATTTGAACTGTGATAAGCAAAATGTTACAGAATAGCCTGCTCAATAACTGAGGTTCGTAATGTATGCAAAACTTGACTGGCATTTTCAAATGTGACAAGCAGCATGGACAACCAATGGCACTGTTGCAGACTCCTGCCATTTTGTTCATTTCTACCTATAAACTGATTGAAAACACTGCCTTCAAAGCATGTATTTCCTTTTGGTTTGCTTTGCTGTCAGTCATTTTGTATTTACTGGGTTATGTTATATGTCTTGTATCCTAATTGATGAAATAAAGTTATCAAGTTAACAAATACGGATGTTATGCTATATATTAGTAATATAAATGTTTTTGTAAGATTTTCAACAGTAATGTTTGCCCATCTTTCTTCGTCATTCACATGGTTCTGTGAGATAGTACCCTAATCCGTTTACTTCTTGTATGTCACAGCAGTTATTAAACACACTTTCTTGTAAAACACCTTCTGCCCAGAGCAATAGACATTTGCTGCAGTGGTTCATAAGTGCATTAACTTGTAAATTGGAAGATACATCACACATCTAACTAAATCAAGTCACAGCCATTGCAGGTTGCATAACTTTTCATGTACTGGAGTATCAAAGCTGGTACATTTTTTTAATCTCTTAAAAATAAAACTGCAGCAACATGGTAAAATATTTACTGTATAATTTGTGTTAAATTATTATTATGGTTATATAATCACATGATCTCCATTTTAACACTGATCGTAGTTACTCTTGTTTTCTAAACTGCCTCTTGTACATTAAATGATAGGGAAGATGGACAGATTATTTTGAAAGGATAAGTTTTATAACAGGCTAAGTTCCGTGATGTAACTTCACTGCACAGGTGTTTAACACCCTTAAGTGTGAACAGTAACATGCAGTATTTAGCAAAACTTGCTCTGGCACTAATAAATAATTTTTGCTGCACCCCCTAATATGGGAGCTATATTCCCCTTACCCCAGTGCTTATATAGACTAAGAAAAAAATCACTGCTTCTTGGAGTTAAGGGGATTTCTCTGAACCACTGATGTCTCAGAATTAGTATACATTAATGCCTAGTCACACTTTTATTTTCTTATTTATAAGTGCTGCACATCTGTGCATCCAATGTCTGCCTTGCTGTCAGTTTGATATCTTATTCCTTGAATATTAATGTGTAAACCTGGAGTCTGGCAAATACACCTGACCTGAGTAAATGTGTAAGTTAAGAATTAATAGTTAGTTCTATGCTATGGGTCCCAGGTGTGGTATTAGGTCATTTGCCCGCATTGCAGATAGTCTGGCTTGCAGTAAAAGCCTATATGTTCCTGGATATGTCAGCAGGAGGGAGGAAAATTACCTGTGGATTACAAAGTCACTTTTGCTGGAGTAAGTGAATAGGCACTTTGGCATTGCCATTAATGGATGTCAAATAGGTGACTCTGGGCCTTACAGTAACAAGGAGCAGAGCTGGTCATATCAGTGGTAGATGCACTTTTAGCAGTATGTATGGCATACTCAGGCCATTTTAAGTAGTAGCCGCACTTTTAGCAGTATGTATGGCATACTCAGGCCATTCTAGTTTCACTATCTGGTGCAAGTGAGTAACAACTGGCGAAACATAATAGAAAGAAACAGTTCTCATTTCATAGTGCTAGATCCCTGTAGCACTCACCATGCTTCACACCTTTGGGATGGTGTGTGTGTGTGTGTGTGTGTGTGTGTGTGTGTGTGTGTGTGTGTGTGTGTGTGTGTGTGTGTGTGTGTGTGTGTGTGTGTGTGTGTGTGTGTGTGTGTGTGTGTGTTTTTGTGTGTGTAGAATGCCCCAGGTAAATATACCCAGTGGCTGTAAAATACCCCAGATAAATATGCGCAGTGGCTAGAGAGACTCAGGCAACAGTACTGGTTAGAGAATAACTCAGGCTCAAACCCTATACCCTAGGTGCAGGTAGCAAGAGCCTGAATTCCCTACCCACCATCACTTGTGAAAACTGCTCAAATTTTTGCCTCATATTTTTATTCTGTCCCTTATAAAATCTGTGGTTTTCTGGATTTAATTCAGTAAATAATGACAGGCATTTGAATTTCACACTTCATATTCTTCAAAAAGTGCATGCTAACATAAAACATTTTATTCTAGCAATTTTCTAAGTTTATAAGATCAATATTTGAGATTTGTCCCTATTTTTGGGGATGTATTCACCCATTATTGGCTTTGCCCAGGTTTTTTGTGCTAAATCTATGAACCTATATCACTCAGAGACTCCCTATGCTGTGGAATAAAATCCCAGTCATTGTGAGGCAGAGCACCTCGCTGGCTCTGTTCAAGAGAAATCTTGACCTGTGGATGGGAGAATCATCCATATAAGGGTGGCACAGATAGCCTAGTATAAACCTATGAACCTATGAACCTATGAACCTAAGAGGTAGAGAGCTATGGTGAGAACTGAATTCAATGAATATGTTTGGCGGCTGTATTCTCCCATTATTGGTTTTGTCCAGGTGATTTGTGCTAAGAACTTGAAAGTTATGGTGAGAACTAAATTCACTAAATGATAGACATTTAAGTTTCAGTCTTCCCATGTTTCAAGAAACCATTGATTTGGCATAGTGGTATGTTGCTCTGACTGTAGTGCACAGGGTCCTGGGGCCAAGCCTTGGCAGTGAAATGCATGGTGGTAACACAGCATTTTATTCTAGCAACTTTTCAAGATTATATAAGCAATTTTTAAAATGTGCCCCTAATTTTTGTGCTTTGGCTTTTTCCAGATTTCTTGGGCTGCAAAGTTGAGATGCACAGTTGAGTGTTGAGTGGATTTTCCAAGGAGCTGAGAGCTTCAGGGGAAGAGAAGTTTAATGCTGCTTATGCGAAGTCTGCTTCCATTGTTAATAGTACAACAGGTAGTGTTCTTGCTTTTGATGCAGAAGGCTGTGGATTCTACTCCCACAGTATGTAGATACATTGCTGATACTGTACTGTGTTGTACTTTTAAAGGGGGTGGATGCTGCAGTCCTGATAATGTCCTCTTTGGTGGAGATACCTATTAACTATCAACATGTTATCAGTTTTCCATCCATTCCCTATTGCAGTATTACTAGCTTATCAATTTTTAATGTAACATAGACAATTTATTCCTCAAGGGCAATGGGCACTTTATTTGTAGATGAAACAATGAAATATAAAGTTATTTGCTAGCCACAACCTCTTCATTAGTTACAGATCTCTTTAATGTGGAATTGTTTAGATGGCTTTTACTTCTGCAGAGATTGTGCATATTTACTGATTCTGGTGGATTGCAAATGTTTAAGTAGACTTTTATGATGAAAATGTTCTGAATTGGGCAGTTTGGTCATTATTGGTGCATGCATTTTGTTTCATTGTTTACTGGAAAAATATTCAAAACAATAAATTTCAGGAAGGTGCATCAAAGAACACATGTATGTTTCCTGTGCAAGGGGCCTATGATTTGAAAGCAGCTCAAAGTTAATCTTTATCTGTCACTGGCCAAATATATTTTCTTTGAATGTGGGTTTCATTGCTGTTTCAATGAATGTGAGTTTCAAGGGCAGAGAAGTTTTAATGCTAAGTCTATTTTCATTGTGAGACTGCATTGCTTTGTTTGGCAGATGTCTCTTAGGTTTTGTGCTGTAAAATGTAAAATAAAACTTTTAAATGAAATCCAAATCATCATAGAAGTAAAGCAGTATGCACATTACAGTATTTATGGTAAATGGGATGAAATAGTGAAATAATGGGACATTGGAATGGCTGCAGGGTGAGGCCCCATTTGACCAAACTAAAAGACAGCCCCGGCTGAACTATACCTCTCAACTGTTCAGAGTTTTGCAGAATGAATACATTTTTGCTTCTTATTTTTTGTTTGTTCCTCATAAAATTTGTGGTTTTCTGGCAAATTGTTTAGGAATGAAGTCACTAAATAATGACAGACATTGAGTTTCAGACTTCATACCCTTCAGAAAAATGCATGCTAAAGCAAGACCTGTTATTCTGTCAACTGTCTAAGTTTATACAATAGCAATTTGTAGTACTGTCTGTATGTTCCCTCAATATATTTGGCCTTGTCCAGATTTCCTGCATTAAGAGGTTGAGAGGTACATGCAAATAAATCACTTTATAGAATTAGATATATCCAAACCTCTCAACTGCCCCTGATTTTGCCTCAAAGTGTTGCTTTCCCCCTAATAATCCCTCTGCAAAATGGCAAATTTGAAGAAACCGTGGAGGGTTTACAATTAATAAGTTGTTTCAGAGTTATAGATTACTTTTAATTTCAGAAATACATGTAGATTCTCTTATTTTGTCAGCTGCTCAACTTAACAGTACTAATATGAAAAAAATATCCCTTCTTTGACAGGTTCCCAGCTGTATTGTGTGGCTTTTTTATATTTTTGCATCACATTTTTGGTCTGTTTTTCATAAAATTGTGGTTTTCTGGCAAATTAGTGGCAAATCATTAAAGATTGAAGTTAGAAAATAATGACAGACATTTGAGTTTCAGATTTCATACCCTTCAGAAAATTCATACTAATGCAAGATCTACAATTCTATTATCTTTCTAAGTTTAGAGCAATATTTAAAATTGTCCTTATTTGTGGTCCTTTATCCCACTTCTATTTATGGCTTTGTTCAGATTTCTTGCTCTGAGGTTGAGAGGTATGACAAAATGTGTCAGGGCCATCACAATCAGCCAGAGACATTTCAAATTGTAACATACTTGTTGTACCCCACTCCTCCATGTAGTGACTCTGGATGTGTCCAAGCAAGGCAAAGAGAAGTTATGCAGTGTAAGTGTGCAGAGTATCCCCCAGCCAAGGTAGGCACAAGTGCTACAGTGGCTTTTCATCTGTCCTTGATTTTGCAGAATGTTCTGGTTTTCTGTCATATTTTTATACTGTTGATTTATGCTTCTTCTTATTCAGAAAATTAATGTTGTTGCAGAGTCTGTCGCTCTGTGTTTAAGTAGTAATGCCTTAATGATCATCAGGTAAGCTTGTCTAAGAATGTAAGATGCAAGTAAGCCTTAATAAGCATACTGTTAAATAATTACTAACATTGAAAGCCTTTTTGTTGTTGTCATGCAGATACTATTTACATAACTAGATAGCGTATAAGCCTTAGGTATTGAAATGCTTATGACAGTATTTGTAATAAAAGACAGGATTACAGTATTTGCAGAACTTCATTACATTTTTTGGAGACTAGCAGTCATCTTTGCAGGCTTTACCCATAAAATAAAGAAAATGCCAATCTATCATGTGTGGTCCATAACCTGTGCAGTAATCTTTTAAGCAATGTATGTTGAGCTTGTTTCTTGTTTGCTGTTCATTTTTACTGTGATCATGTTTTCCCGATGAAACAATTAGATAGTTGTTGTTAGGTAGCAAGTCTTTTTTGGATAAAAATCATTTTTACAAGTGGGGGTATCACAGAGAATGCTACTTTCAGCATGTTACTTGGTACTTTTATAAATCTGAATATAAATTATAATTAGAACTGGAGTACAAGGAGACGTGGTTTGAGTTGAGTGCTGCTTGTTTTTCTTATACTTGATTTTGACTGGCATTCCAGTAATGTATTTAAAAAGTAATTTATTTTTTCATGCCTCACAACCTTTTTTCCCCTCTAGATATTAATTAAGCTGTCATGCAGCCAATGCACTGAAATATTTTTTTTCTTCTACACTTCACTTTGTCTTGATTGTACTCTTATAATGATGGTTTGGCACCCAGGGCAACATATTTAATTAAAGTCCCAGCTTTTGCATTTTTTAGCATAGCCCCACCTCTTTCTAGTTGACCACAGCCCTTCTTGTTGGCCCCACCCATTCCACTGTCTCCTGAAGCCCCCCTTTGATTTGAAGTCACCAGCTGCCACAGGAAATGGTAACTTATTTAGGTACTTAGATCTAGAAAGGGTAAAAATAATGTAACACTTAGGGTTAAGTCTGGCTCACTGCCAAAAGAAAATAAGTGGTCAAGTATTGCTGTATCACAGTGCTGGTTTGCCTGATTCAGTTTTAAACTGGTGTGTCTTTTCTACAGAGCTTGTCTCTTGTTGGTGTGAGTTTTAGCTGTGGTGTACAATTTCCTCCAATACATCTGGAAACACTGTTGTCCATAGTATGGCTGTATCCTAGAATGGCCAGATGACATGTCCAGGACTTTTTCCTCTGTCTTGTAGCAATGGTTTGTCAGGACAGCTCCAGTGCAATCACCATTCTGACTAACACAAACATAGTTGTCACAAAATAAATGACTTAATATTACAGTAAGATCATTCACAGCATAAACTATGAAAAACCGGGCCAAAATTGCTCTTAATACAAAGACATTTTTTTTAGAAAAATCAAAATCAAATTTGAGAAGTATAATAAATGTTAATCAGAGTACAGAGTGGCACATTAACTGAGTGCATGATTTCCAGGCTAAAAAGTAGTATTCAAATCATAACTGACTGACTCTAAACACTTAACAAAATCCAGGTAACAAAATGATACAGGGATTAAAGGAGAAAGAATTTCAAAATGAGCACCCCATGTTTGTCTCTCCACCATACCATCGAGACAAGTGTCTAAATGTACAGATTTCTTGGACTGGCTGGGAATTGAATGCAAATCAAGTGTTTGGAAGGCAGCTGTGCTCACCACTATACCATCAATGCCACAACCAAATCCTTATAATAATTACGAAGAAATAATCAGCTCACATCCTCCTTTCTCTTCAGAGGTCCCTCCAATATATTCTGTGTAAGACAGCAGTGCATGGCCTTTTTCTTTATCAACACTCATACCTGAATCATTCATGTTTTACTAAAATATATTTTTCATCCATCTGTAACTCAACAAGTTTGTTGTAAGCCATTTAGGCAACTAGGTATGATCACACCCTTCAGTGTCAAGGAAGAAAGATAACTTACTTGTGAACAACCTTATATGGCAATGAATTACCCAATAAATACATTTTAGCTTAGAGGAGATAAGCCCAGTTCAATAAAATTAAAACATAAATACTCAGCAGAAAATACTCTTTAATTACAGACCGTATACAATGTTGATAACCCTGCATACACATGTGCACACACACACACACACACACACACACACACACACACACACACACACACACACACACACACACACACACACACACACACACTGTCACTGCTTTAAATGTTATCTGGAGTTTATTGTGAACAAACAACGTACAGTTTGCAATCTTTAGTATTAAGCTACAGTAAACAGACATCTTGACTGCTGTCATGTTAAATAGTTTTGTTAAGAGATTGGTTATTCTGCCTTGGAGCAAAGACAGATCAAAGCATTTTGTTCAGGTTTGCTGCTTTCATTAACGTTTACCAAACATACAGTACAAATCTACTGTCAAAGCAAAATAGCTGTAGTAAAACATGTTGAACTTCTAGCTGTATTTAGTTTAGATGAGTAGAGTAAACCATAACAAGGGCAACAAATTATCCGTTTCTAAAAGCTATGCAGAATGTGTTCAGCATCATAATGTGGTAGTAAGTTCATTAACTAAGTTTTAATCTCAGATGATATATAGCAGATATAAACAGGTAAATATCACTTGGTGTATCTCATCACCTGATCATTAACTAACTTTAATGAAGTACACACATAGTTTATTCTACTAATTAGGAGAACACATGAAAACAAGAAAATATTACAAAAATAAACAAAGCACTATTTGGTTCTTCCATTTACAAATCCCATTTGATTAGTTTAATAGCATTTATCCTCAACTCATTCACAAGTCCTTGTGTCACTTTCTAAACATTATAAATTAAGACAATATGTTCCTCAGTTATTATCAACGCTTCTGTTGCTGCAATTTATGAGTAGAAATGAGGTTTGGCAACAGACCGATTTGTCCAGGGACCTCTTCAAGTGGGGCTAGATAAATATAGTAGCAGGAATTAAGAGGATGAGGGAAGATAGAGTTAAATGGGAAGGAGGGATGAGTGGGAGGAAATGAGGCAAGGGTGGGGAGGGGTTTAAAGGATTTAGGCAAGTGTAACTGCTGTAGGAAGCACATTTTATGTGTGAACTTGCTACCCATACTCCCTCCCCTTTTCAATAGTGGATAATGTGTTTATTTTCAGTTTGGGTAGGGTGGAGAAGAGGGGCGGGCTTCCCTCTTTTGTTCCCCCTCTGGTGTTGGATGTTCAGTTCAATGAGTTGGGAAAGGAAAGTGAGCAGTTGGACGCTGCTTGATAAGTTAAATAACCAAGTGGAGTTAAGCTGCTTATTTGGTTGGATGTGTTCTATAAATGGTAACTCAAGTAAGTGGTGGTATGCTGCTTCTTAAGTAAGCGAGTGGAGGTATGGATGTTGCTTACTGGTCTGGATGAGCAGGGTCAAGCTGTCCTATTTTAATGTTACATGGATGTTATACTCGCCTATGTCACGTGTTGGTTTTAAGTAATAAATATTGTTTAACAATCATGTTTATGGAAGTTTAATACAGGTCATCAAATGTTATTTGGTGTGATGTGTTTATTTTAGGGAACTCGGACAATGTTTTCCCTTATATCTTTGTAGTATCCTTTACTACTTTGCTGTTTTCCTCTTAGTCTGTGTTCTAGGTTCATAACAGGTATAATATCCTATCCTCTCTGGTAACAACAGGAAGTCACAGTGTGTTTCAGAAGGCAAAGATTACACACAGATTTGCAGGTATTTCTCATACAAAAATATTCTTTTTTCACTGCATTTAAAATAGATTATACCAAAGGCCAGTAAAAGAAAACAAAATAATTAAATCAGTTCACTCCAAATATTAATGAAAAGCTAGCAAACCTTTGCTGCAGTCATACACGTATGAGATAACCACCTGTAACTGAGACAGATGTAGAGAAACCTATTGATGGTGGTTTCAGAACTGCAATGAGACTTAACTAAATAACATCTAGTCTGTCCTATAATTTTTTTAAAAAGCAATAGATCAACATTGCAATAACTTATATACATGAATTGTGTGTAACTCTTTCTGTTGTAGTATGAGTTCTGACCAGAATAAAAGTTTTGAAATGTGGGGGCATTGCCTATACTAGCTCCTAGCTTCAGTCTGACAAGATAAGAATGCAGAAAACTAGCATTTATTTGTGCACCATGTACCTCAAGTCCATTTTAGATGGTAAAGCATGTTATAAATCAGTTTTGAGAAGTAAGACTGTTTGTTTGTTGCATGTGATTGAAGAGTACCGACAACATAAGGCTAGCCGACTCATTGTAATTAATACCTATGAAAAAGAACAGAATCAGCAGAATGTCTGTCATTTAAATTCTGATAAAAACAATTACAGTAAGAAGATTACACTCAAAGAATGTGAATTACTCAACGAAACCTTAGCACCCGAGATCTTTAAAAGCAACTTTTATTCTCAGATAATATATAGCAATTGCAATAATTCAAAAACTAGCTCAGGACTAGGACCTACAGGTTCTGAGTCTGGTTCTGTGGAAGAAGATATGCCAAAGTGAAAATTAAAGCAGTGCACTTTATAAAAAAACATGACACAACAAAGATAAAAGCAAGTATGACAGGTTGGACAGGCAAATGCTGCAAGGACCAATAACAAAACTTCAGACAAATGCAGAAGACAGAAAACAAATCATACCAGTCAGCCTCTTGGCACAAGAAATCTGGACAGACCCCAAAGTAATGAGGGGACAAAGGACCAACAATAGGGAATGATTTTAAATATTGTTCTTACAAACTTAGAAAGTTCTAGATTAATAGAATTTGTGTTAGCATGCATTTTCCGAAGACTTTGAAGTCTGAATCTCAGATGCATGTCATTATTTACCGACTTCACTTCTCAATAACATGACAGAAAAGCAAAAATTTTATGAGAAATAGACCAAGAATATTAGATAAAAATCTAGGCGTTCTGTGAAAATCTGGACAGTTGAGACATATGAAACAAATACATAACTGTTCCTAATTCTTTTAAAAATTTAATAAATATTTCAAGCATTTTCAGTTAAAGAGTTTGCTGAGATAGCAAGGGGATGTTTTACTCTCTCTGCAAATTATTATTCTTTGTTCTTTCACATTAAAACAATTCTTTTGAAAACTAAATTTAAAACTGTGGCTCAAAAATTATTGCAACAGCAAATAAAAACATACATTTTGCAATCTATTACTCCAGAAAATCCAGTAGTATTTTTGAAAATGTTGTATACACAGAAAAAAATGAATTATGTGGCATTTTATAACATTAAATTTGGTAATGCAAACATGTAGAAATTTATAAGAGGATACTGTTATAGTAAGGAATAGAACACACAAATATGAGCTATGATTAGGGTACCAGCTTAACCCTGAAATGACAAGTTAATGATGGATTTATTTTTGTAAATATTTTATGCAAGTTTATGAATGCATGCAAACATTTGATATGTACCCCCCCACAGACACACACACACACACAAAGGTACATGTTTTCACAGTCAGCTTTCAAAGCAGGTAAAAGTGATTGAGTAATTCTAGTTTTTTTTCTGACAGTGAAATATCCTTTTGTTTCTCACTCTGTGCTCTGTCAGCAATGGGCTGTTTAACTGAACATATGCCTCAGTATTTGGATAGTAAGATTTATAGAACATTATGAGTAATATAATGGTATTAGGGTGCTCTGATTTACAGATGTCTGATCTTGGTTCTTGGCCAGCCGTATGCATAAGTGACCTAGTTGCCTACCAAAGTTGTCATTCTGCTAGAGGGACTTTTCTGATATATATGTATTTTTAAGTAAAGCAATAGAATGTTTCTTTACTCACAGAAGAAAAAATTTAAAAAAAACTAACTGACTTACTAACTAAATATACAAGCACAGAGTTAAATAAATACATAAATAGCTACAGCTGCCCAATTCACAGAAAAAGCAGATGCAGTACCTTAGGGGTCATGTGCTATTCACCTGGTCAATCATTGTTCTGGCTTTCATCTCTGTCCCTCCCATATCTACGTAACTCACTGTGGTGGTTGATCACCTGTGTGATAAGAGTAAAATGCCAACAGACTTGAAGATGTAAAGTGAAGTTTTTTTTTTTCTTTTTTTTAAGATGCTGGCAATGTCTTGCAACCAGATATAAACAGTGGATGGCTTTCCAGGTCCAGGATAGTCATACTTCTCAAATGGACTTAATTTGCAGGAATTTTACTTATCCACACTAGATCATATTTTCACCATACTGCAAAATGCCCCAGACTGTACCTCATATTTTTGGTCTCTTCCTTGTAAATTGTAAATGTTCTGTTTTTTAGCAAATTGTTGAAAACTGCAAATATTAAGTTATGATGGACATTTGAGTTTTATACTTCATAATTTTTAGAAAATACATGCAAAACAGTTATTTCAGCAATATTCTAATTATATACGAGAACTATTTAAAATCAGTATCTGATCGTGAAACTTTGTCTGTGATTCTTGAGCCATGATGTTAAGAGGTTTGTCTGTCACAAATGCATTGTTCATAGATCCATAGATTATTACTAGGCCAATTTATTTATTGGCATTTGATTTCTGGGAAAGCCCATTTTCAGCAGTCGTCTGGGGAGAAACGTTCCCAGGGGGCCTTTCTAAGCCTAGCAAAGTTTTCCCAAAATAATGCTGGACATTGAGAGCCAGGCATTTATAAGCTACCTCTGTCCATAAGGGACATGGGTGTCAGGCCCAGTACAAATGTCTTATTATCCATCCACTGGACTAGGTTGCTCTTAAACTGGACAGACTCAGCTTCACATGGCCAGAAAGTCTGTTCCATATGAGTTGCAGTCCTTGGGACACATCTGTCTTTCCAGAAATTTAAGTCACAAACAAAATTCAGGTCCCTAGACCCTGTATTTCTGGTACTGTTATACTTACAAATATGTAGGGGATTCATAATTGTGGGGTTTATGGATATCTTGTAAGCCAGGCATAAATCACCCCTCAGAAATCTATAGGAGCCTGAGTAGAGGGAAAGGGCTTTAAGGTACTCTGGATAAGGCAGGTTTGTTACACCTTGTATTCTTTTTATAAGGAATCTCTGAGGTCACTCTACTAGTTGTATATACCTAGTCAGTTACATACCAAAAGGAGCATTGTATTTTATGATTAGTCTGATGAGGGTGGAGTACAGTGGGATAATGCCCTCTTTGGAATTAGATACCATGCCCTTGCTTATAAGCTATGCAACATAAAAGGATTTTCTCACCACTGTGGCCACATGGTGGTCAAAGGTAAGGTTACTGTCTATGTGCGTACCCAGATCCCTGATAATGGGTCATCTCTAAGGGATGGATTATCAACAGGGTAATTAGTTGGGATGGTTGAGTTTCCAAAGGATACAATTATGCATTTCTTAGCAATGAGTTTAAGACTATGGCTAGTTGTTAGTCAGGGACAGACCTTTCTGAAGAATGCTAATATCTGCAGGAGAGTTGATGATAACCACCAGCCTGCAATCATTTGCAAACTTAGTCAGCCATAAACCTTCAGCATTTCCTTTTATTTCAGAGAACTATATGCAGAAAAAAGAGCGAGCCCAGTATGGAGCCCTGGGGGACTCCATTAATGACTGGCCTTTTGGTGAAGGCGGCTTCACCTATTCTGACCTCCTGCATCCTATCAGTGAACCAGTTGGCTACCTAGCAGGTGATAAAAGGGTTTATACCTGAATTAGTGAGCTTGTCTGTAATGTTTGAGTCGGGTATTGTATCAAAAGCCTTAAGCCTGGTCATGGTAAGCAGTGTGCACAGTCTTACCTTCATCTAGTGCTTTGGTGACCATCTCAAAAATGTCCACCAGATTTAATATGCATGACCTTCCTTTAACAAACCCAAACTGTAATGGGTACAGCATTTGTAGGTTACCTATGTCCTCATGTATCATGTACATGATGATTTTTTTCATGGCCTTACATATAAGGCTGGTAAGACTTATGGGCATGTAGTTACCTGGATCAGTGTTATAACCTCCTTTGTGCAGGGCAATGACTGCAGCCATCTTCCATTCCTTGGGCACAAAACCTGACTGAAGGCTCCAGCTGAAAAGTGATTCAAGTCGACCAGAGAGCTAATATTTCATGCTATTTATTAAGCATCCCAGAGTGTTTTTGGCCTTGGAAAGTGCATTAATTACCTGTTCCCTGGTAATGGCTGAGAGGATTGTGGTATGTGGTATTTCTTTTGGACTATCAGTGGGGGATATGGGGTGAGAAATTTGAGCTGAACCTTAGTTATTCTGAAGGAACATCTGTGAGCCTGTGAGCCAAAAGGTCAGCAATAGCTTCCGATTCAGTGTGGATGATGCCATTTACATTGTTGAGTATTTCCCATGAGGTTACAGTCATAGCTGTAGAAACTTTTGTGATTTTCCTTTGCCAGAGAAGACACTTTTTCTTCAAATTTAGCCTTTAAGGTATTACTTCACCTTCTTAGCTTCCTGTTTATATTGGCCAGGGGGCTTTTAGTATATATGGCTTTATTCCTCCTCCACTTGGTCAAGATTTTTTCTTTTGCTGTATAACAGATTGATATTGTGATTCCAACAGGGTGGTTTGCCTTTTAAGTTTTTCTTATTCTTAATATGCGTGGGAGCAGCTCACTCTATACAGCTATCCGTCTTGCTTGGCAGAGATTTTGTAAATAGCTCAGCATGTGCTATGGTATTTACTGGGTTTGGGGATGCTTGGAATTTAGCCAGAGTGTTGCTTAGTGAGGAAAGGTTAGCCTTAGAATAGTTCCTAAAGGTTTTGGTTTTGCTGGTATTTAGGCTTTGCTGGACTAATGTGTTTTGCATAAAGCATTTTCAAATAATTTTACAAATGGCTGTATGAAACAAAATTGAAAAATCTTTCTGTAGCCATTGTAAGGTAGTGATAGGCTGGATAGGGCTATTATGTGTTTATGTGTTATTATGCATTTGTGTTATTTCTGCCAAAATATCTGAGCTTTGGCTGGCTAAGATCTACCTGCAATCAACTGGATGTATAAACGAATTTAAGTACACTTTTATCTGCACTTTTTCATATAGTACTGCATTTTATTTTTTTTTTCACTGAATATTTATTAAACTGAATATTGTAGGCTTTGGATCTCTACAGTACGTTCCCCACTCTCCCTCCCTGTTCTTGTTTTGCTGTTTATCTTGGTGGCTTTGACAATGCCTACCCCTCTTGCAAATTTGTAGTTGGATACTCCTTCTGGGCCCATCTCATTTGCTCACTCAGCTGAGTGCAGTGAAATCATATTCTGATTTCAGGCACTCCTACTAGTCCCATCTCTTCAGCTGTATCCACTGTGTACAAAGAGAGCATTTGGGAAGGACAACCCCTGTAGCTGCTTAATCCTGCTCTATCCTCCCCTCAAAAAATATATACAAATATATATATATATATATATATATATATATATATATATATATATATATATATATATATACTTTATTCAGCTGTTCTTACTGTAACTGTCTTAGTTTGCTGTTCTACGTGCTATCTGTGCAGTTGCTCTGACTCTGCACTTACTACTGCTTGTTAGTAGCCTTTTAATTGACTGCCTTCTGCACTTGTATTTAGTCATTTGTTAATTTAATTGCATTTATTTAAACTGTATTTACCATAATATTTCTACACACTCATGTGTGCTAGCCTGCACTGCATTTGAATTGTATTCACTGCTGTTTTAGCTGCTTTTCTTTAAATATATATATATATATATATATATATATATATATATATATATATATATTCTAAGCTTGCTTCCTGCCTTTCCTGTAACTAGTCTAGTCCAGATACAGACTTACTGTATCGAAGGCTGTTGGTAAGCTTCTGAGCACCCCCCCCCCCCAAGCCTTTCTATGTTGGAGGGAAGCTTCTAGCTTATCAGTGGGAGTGGTAAGCACTAGGTAGCCTATCTACCAGAAGAGGAGTGGGTGTTGGCCCAGAAATTGTAGTTTATTGGCCGTTTGGGCAGTTTTTCCATCTCTTTCAACTTTCTGGTTTAAAAGCCCAAGTTTGCGTTTGTTCCCCACCTTTCCTGTAACTAGTCTAGTCCAGGTACAGATTTGCTGTATCCAGGACACTTTGTAAGCTTCTGAGCCCCCAAAGCCTTCCTGTGTTGGAGGGAAGCCTTTTAGCTTATCAGTGGGAGTAGTAAGTACTAGGTAGCCTATCTACCACAAGAGGTGTGGTTCCTGGCCCAGAAATTGTAGTTTACTGACCATTTGGGCAGTTTTTCCATCTCTTTCAACTTTCTGGTTTAAAAGACTGTGTTTGCACTTGTTTCCTGTCTTTCCTGTAGCTAGTCTAGTCCAGGTACAGATTTTCTGTATCTAGGACTGTGTGTAAGCCTCTGAGCCCCCAAAGCCTTTCTGTGTTGGAGGGAAGCCTTCTAGCTTATCAGTGGGAGTGGTAAGTACTAGGTAGCCTATCTACCACAAGAGGAGTGGTTCCTGACCCAGAAATTGTAGCTTATTGGCCGTTTGGGCAGTTTTTCCATCTCATTCAACTTTCTGGTTTAAAAAACTGCGTTTGCACTTGTTTCTTGCCTTTCTTGTAACTAATCTAGTCCAGATACAGATTTGTTGTATCCAAGACTGCTTGTAAGCTTCTGACCAGTGCCAAAGTCTGCTCTTCAATTTTCCCTTAGATCTGCTAGTTCTCTCCTCTCGTGCACTTTTATTAGCTTGTTAGTTTAGCACTTTATCAGACTTCTTGTAGCAATTATTGTTGTACACAAAAGTGCTACCAGCACTACAAGGAAACAGCTCCAGTACTTATTAATGCCCCTCCCTCCAGGCATGTCTAAAGGTCAGCTTCCTGTGCTTTCTGCTATTAACCAGGTGAACTTGGGCATCCTGAGACAATGTAGCAACTGCCTCAAGAACACTGACAGCCCTCTCCTTTTACCCCCCCCCCCCCAACACTCAGACTTGTGAGAGATGCAGTTATATATCCAAATTGGAAGCCACACACTCTCCAGCCAAGACCGGAATAGCTGGTCAAGAGGAGAAGGTCAACACTTGCACCACACCACATGGAACACATAGCCCTCCAGAACACATACCAGCATTGCCTTCCCATAAAAACACAAACCCCACATCCACCTTTGTGGAGGCTCTCAATAAAAATCTAACCAAACAGCAGAGACCTCCAAGGCAGAAACGCACTTGACCACAACAGCACAACACTAATCATAGGTTCATAGGTTCATAGGTTTATACTAGGCTATCTGCCCTAAGGCATTTATAAGCCTAGCCCAAATTTTTGTGGCTTACGCCACCCCTTATATGAAAAAATACTGTGCCCATTAGTTTGTTGAGGTACACAACTCTCCTAAACAGTGTGCCACTCAACCAAAGCCCCTGAGGTAAAACAGCATACCCAACACACTAGTCATAGGTGACTTGACAGTGAGGCAGACTGATGTCCCACTCACTAGGCTGAATAAGAAGAAAGTAACAGTCAGCTGCCTGTCAAGCACCAGGATCCACCACATAACGCACAGACTCAGGTCCCTCAACAACAGGTACAAATATGACTCTGTCATGGTACATGTGGGTGTTAATGAACTGAGATGTACCTCCCTGAACTACAGGAAAAGAGGCATGGAGGAGCTCTCGGATTATGTAGCCCAGGCAGGTATGACCCTAGCCCTGAGCAGCATCCTATCATCACCCAGAATGATACCACAGTACAAGCAGAAAATTATTGATTTCAACACTTGGCTAAATTTCTGGTGTCATTCTAAGGAGATCCAATATCTGTCCGCCTGAGATGACATGACTGACAGATCTTGATGCTTTGCCAGAGATGGCCTGCATCTGTCACCCCTGGGCTTCCGGATACTGGCCAAGGCTCATGCCACCCCCTGTAGTGCCTTTTTTTAGATGGTGTTCCAAAGACCAAATTACCACTGTAACAGCTACAAACAAATGTAAATTCAGGGTCATGCTGCTCAACGCTAGAAGTCTAAATCTCAAAATGCACTCACTCGAAGTACTCCTTAAAATGGAGAACATTGACATTTGTGCTGTAACAGAGACCAGCAGAAAGCACACCAGCACTACTAGGCTACAACCCATTCCACACCTTTCAGCCCCAGAACTTGGACCGAAGATCAAAAGGCAGTGGTGTTTCCATATTCATAAAGGATGCACACACCTCCAGACTGGTAACCAAACATAACATATCTGAGATACTTCAGGTGTAGCTAACATTGGGTAAGACAGCGATTCAGGTCATAGCCTGCTATGGGTCTCCAACCATGTCCCAAGATTCACACTCCACATTCCTAAGCACCCTGGAGAATATTAGGGTCCAACCCAACACTCTCATACTGGGCGACTTCAACCACCACTCTATTAACTGGGAAAACTACTCATGCACCAATACATTTGCCCAATGTTTTCTGGAATTCATTAATTCCAATGCCCTGGACCAGTTTGTTCTTACCCCCAGTAGAGGTAGCAACATCCTTGACCTGGTCATTACTAACATGGGCGACCACTGCTCTACACCAATAGTCAACTCCTCCCTGGTTAGATCCGATCACAAGCTAATCACCTTGGAAATCCACCCCCCCCAACAAAGGTAACCAACATGAAAAACTTCAAAGCTAACTTTGGGCTCCTAAAAACAAAGGTGGCTAACTTCACAGCACCAATGCAAATGGAGAATAGTTGCATGACCACCAAATCATACACCAATGCACAGTATGAACACATATACAAATGCATGGCTCTCGCCATACCCAATAAAACTAAGATGCTCTCCTCAAAAAAAAAAAAGGAAGCCAATCTGGTGATCCCCTGCCATAAACAAACTCTACAACAGAAGGAGGAAACTGATGCGGAATAAGGTGAAGTCCCAAGACTGGAAAAACTCCCTTATCAATCTCAACCAAAGGTTGAGATCCCTCATCAAATCCTCTAATGCTAGCTATGAAAACAGAATTGCAGCAGATAGTAAAGACAACCACAAAGCCTTTCACCATTATGTAAAGAATCCCCATGGCAATACCCAGATTTGTTCTGAGCTACTACACAATGGTACCTCCTATACCGAGCCAACAAATATTGCAAATATACTGGCGGACAGATTCACTGCTAACTTAACCCCTCTCACCCCCCAAGGACCAATCACAATATCAGTAGATTGCCAGGCACCCAGTATTATTGCTGCACAGGTTAAAACAGCACTGTTCAAGGCTAAGAATACAGTTTCTATTGGACCCGACAGTATCCCTGGCTGTGTTCTTCATGAACTACAGAGTGAACTGGCACCTCACCTGTGTGCCCTGTTCAATCACAGCCTCACCTCAGGCTTTTTCTCTACCAAATGTTGCACTGCTACAGTCATCCCTCTCCACAAAGGAGGAGTGACTACAGACCCCAGGAACTATTGCCCCATTAGCCTGATGAGTCTGATATGCAAAGCTATGGAATGCATCATCATGGACCTAATAAACAAGGATATAGGGAATCTCCAATCTCTGGATCCCACACAGTTTGGTTTTGTGAAGGTTAGATCATGCCTGCTCAACTTGGTCAACTTCTTTCAGTCTGTCACCAGAGCTGTGGATTCATACAGCCTACCTTGATCTGGCCAAAGCTTTTGATACCATTCCCCACTCAGGAATCATAGAAAAACTTACTAAGCTAGGCATCAACTCCTATATCACTAGGTGGGTTGCAAACTGGCTCACAGATAGAACCCAGAGTGTGAAAGTAGCTGACTCCAAGTTGGACTGCTGACCAGTCATAGTTGGAGTCTCACAGGGTTCAGTCCTGTGTTCTCTCCTGTTTGGTATCTACTTCTTTGAAGTTCAGGCCAACATGAAGAGACTCTGGCTGACAACATTCACAGATGATTGCAAGTTGGGAGCTATTATTTACTCCCCAGGTGATGTTGACATCCTATAGAAAGGCCTCAATGAGACCTATGACTGGTGTCAGAACCATGGCCTTAAGCTCAATGCCAAAAAAAATAAAATGTGTCTTCATCCCCTTTGGGAAAAACCCAGTTCCCTTGAATTGCCACATTGATGGTAGTCCACTGAACACAGAAGGCATTATAAGAGATCTGGGAACACAGGTTGACAGCAACCTCTCTTTTGACCACCACATTGCCACTGTGGTCAGAAAGTCCTTTTATGTGGCACATTTCATTACTAAGGGTTTTGCATCCAGGAAGAAAGAGGTCATTGTCTCCCTCTACTCTTCCCTCATTAGGCCAATCATCGAGTACAATGCCTTATTTAGCATGTACCTCACTAAGCACCTGCAACAACTGGCAAGGCCACAAAAGTACCTCACAAAGAGGATCCTAGGCCTTAAACACTTGTCCTATATGGACAGACTCAAAAAACTCCAACTATTCTCTGTCTCATATCAGCTACTTAGAGGTGATCTCTGCTTGACTTACAAAGCCATGTCTGACCCAGCTCTGTTTAAAATGCTACATCTAAAGAAATCCCAATCCCTCTGCAACATACACTCCAGTGACCTCAACCTCATTACCACAATCAACAGAACATGCTGGAGGGACAGGTTCATAACTCAGAGTCTGCCCATGCTATGGAATAGAATTCCCATACATGTAAAGCAGAGCACCTCACTGGCCCTCTTCGAGAGGAATCTTGATGAGTGGATGGGAAATAGAAAATTCACCTCTGGGATCACTCCAGTGGCTCTACTCGACAAAGGCACTAGGAACAAGGGTTGGGTTGCACAATGCTGGGGTAATCCTATGGGCTAGGCTTATAAAGGCTCCAGGGCCATTAGCCTACTACACACCTATGAACCTATGTGACACAAAATTGAATTTTGTATCACAATCAGACTTCTGAGGTCTGCACAGTAAAAAGTGGCTATAACAGCTGGGTATAAGGGAGCATATGTGGATGAATGTAATCAATCATTTTGTTGTTTGATTAGTTTAATCAGTTATTAATCTGGCTTTGCAGGACTACTGTGCATTTGTATTTATGTTGGAATGCTTTATTGTTTGTCTTGTGTGTAGTGTAAAATATTTACTGCTATAATTGTTATAATTATTATAATTGTTTACAACTAGACATGTGAAGTGTATACACATTACAGTGCATCAACAATTTTTAGAAAAAGGTCCTGTCTGTGGAAGAAAAGATCAAGCTATTTGCCTTTATCAAGTTAAACAGTCGCTAATCTGTCTTTACAGACCTGGCTTGCTTTTGTCTAGACTAAGTTGCAATATGTTGATATAGCAATTTGTTTATCATATTTGGGCATCTGAGGTGTGCATAGTCAATACAATGTCCACAGCTGATGGATGTGAGGGTTCCCTGTGGATACAAATAACGTAATCCTGTTGTAATCAGTTTAAAACAATAACTTTTGTAATTTGTGTTTGTAACTTCTTCAACTTTCCATTGACAATAGACATAATAAGTGGATGTCTTTATTGCTATAGACAGGATGTGTGTGAAAACAACTAATCACATGGCCTTATGTCATGTTCTTAGCTTTGGCTTCTTCTATGTGGAATCTGCATATCTTATCTGTCTTTGAGTGAGGTTTATCTGAATGCTTAGTTTTCTTCCAACACCAAGACATGACATACTATTTTCCTCTATTCCTGATTTACCTGATAAGTGTCTACACTTATACTGATAATATTTATTCCGCATGCTCATTTCTGATATCACTTTGCTAACTCCAGGTGCTGCCCACTCCATTCGCTCTAGCTGCTCTTGGGCTCATGCCGCTCCCCTACCCTACCCCCATTCCCACACACCCCAGGATCAATTTCCTTTATTCCTAGACAGGCTCCTCCCCTTCTCTCTTTCCTCCAAACAGCACTCCACCTGCAATTTTTAATCTCACTTCATATCTCACTTCATCCATTATCTCATTAAGTCTCCTTTCTGACTCTTCAGCATAAGATTTTCTTTACTTTTTCTGCAATCTATCACCCCTGACCTTAACTACAATCTACCTTCTTTACTATGCCTCTAATAAAAACCTATCATCTCTCTCCCTGCACTGCTAGCTCTGTTACTCCTAGCCCTTTATATCCCATCCCACCAGTCATACCTTCTCACAAACAACCCTTCCCTACTTTGCCAGTAATTGAGGACCTGCATCATGACAAACATACTGTCCACATCTCCTCATACCTCTTCAACACCTCCCCTACTCTACGATTCTCTCTTAGATATTTTCAAACCCACAGTTCTGCTACTATATATATATATATATATATATATATATATATATATATATATATATATATATATATATATATCACAGTCTGTTTTCCAAACTAAGATGTCTTACCCTCCATTCTCTTACCCATATTAAACTCCAGTGTGACATCCATCCTAATCCAGGCCCAACCCTTGCCACATTCTCTACCCCATTCCCCCCCCAAATCCACATTCTGACACCTCCCCTAACTCCACACCAAACTCCTATCTGCCACTGAAAAAAGTAACTCTGACCTTCTCATCATTAACGTCAACCTCAGACACTTGATAAACAAAGTGCATGAATTTCATGCTGCTATTGCCCTTTACTCCCTTGCTATAGTTGTCATTACTGAAACATGGCCTAAGCCTCATATTAAATCTGAAGAATTTCTTCCCAATAGTTATAACATCCTCAGAACTGAAAGAGTATATACACATGGTGGTGGGATTGGATTGCCATTTTGACAATCTTAAACTGGCACAACTTAACTCTACTCCAACTGATATCTCTAACTCAAAAGTTTCAATAGCCTGCCTGGAGATGAATAATCAAAAGTCCATTATCTTTATAGTAATCTACCTGCCCCATGCTAATAATCTCCAAAATATTGAAAACATCGTTGAATAGCCCCTACCAACTTCAGCCATGAAACTATTATACTTGGAGACTTTAACTGGACTACCTGTTCTTCTAACCCCCCTACTAACTTAAAAACCTGTACAATTTCCATCAAAAAATTAACCACCTCACATGCATCAACAAATACACCAACAGGCAATCCATTCTTGACTGGATTTTAACAAACAAATCCAATATTAGCTACGATACTGGCTGTCTCCCTGACACACTAAATGATCACTTCCCTACCTACTGGATTAGAAAACATACAGGCAATTCCTGCAATATTGCATTTTGCTACATTCACAATAAAAAAACACTTTTCTCCTACCTTATTTAAGGGTCTATATTATAACAACGAAAGTTTAAAATTGTGAACACTCTATGTGTCTTTCGGCTTTTCCCAGTTAGAGGTCGCCACAGCGGAACTCCGGTCCGCTAATGATTGGCAGTTGATTTTTACATACCGGCTTGCCAGGCCTGATGCACAACCTTCAACAAAGGTACACCCATTCATGCATGTCTCCACGCAGAAGACGCTCTAGCTGAGAATCGAACCGGACAGTGTCTTACTGTGAGGTGACAACGCTACCGCAGCACCACCACCACGAGTTAAATATCGAAAATGCTGGACCTTGAAGTGCTTTTCTTGACATTGCAGTATAGTTGCCCTTTCCTCACTGTAGTGCAATCTCACAGTTGGTATATATTTAGCAGGAGATTTGGGGTGCGCAGCCACCCACAATAATGAGATCAAGGTCAGGCATTTTCGATAATTAAAGCATTCACAATTTTAATCTTTCGTTGTTATAATATAGATCCCTTATTTAATACTCTTTTTCAACAATATGACTGGGCAACTCTAAAACTCTTCAATTGTACTGTGCAGTACAGTACTTCAATAGTGCTTTCCTACAAATAGTGAATGATCTAGCTCTAATTAGAAATATTTGTACCATATCTAAACAGCTTCCCTGGTTGTCAAAAGACACAATTCTTACTAAAACAAAGGGGCAGAGCCTGGTCTCTCTCTCTCAGAATAATAGAAGTAAACAAATTCTCGTTACCTACCAACAATTTCGAAATCAAACCAAAAAACTAATTAAACAAGACAAAAAAAAAAACTAATTCCAAACAAGTCAGCTAAAATACCAGAAAAATCCCAAAAGATTCTGTCAGACAATCAACCTTCTTCTCAAACCAGGAAAACCCACTACCCCAGCCCCAACTCTGACCAACCCAAATGATTGCATAGCCACTCAATTTAACTCCCATTTTATTAACTCAATAACCTCTCTACTAAACAGAACCCCTAAGATGCCTCTGTCCATACCGCAAACCTCCAACAACAATTCTACCCACCTCTATCTCAAACCTATCCAAACAAGTTATGTTAAAAATCTCCTTTCTAAACTAAAACCTTGCACTCTAGCTGCAGACTAGCTTCCTGATGACTTTCTACAACTAGCTGCTACTTCCATCACTCACCCTATATCTATTCTCATTAACCGTTCTATCTCTGTACAGTACGTAACACTCCTCTGGAAAATATCTCACGTCATACTCTTACATAAAGGTCGTCCCTCTACTGATGTATCCTATCTAATATACAACATGGCTTTCGACCTAGTCATAGCACCAGTACAACTCTAATTAGCTTTACTAATACGATAAACTAACTCAAAAACAAAATACAACTAGTCTCTGCTACCTTCCTAGATATGTCAAAAGCACTTGACACTGTATCTCATATAATACAGACTGACTACTGGGGATGGGCATAATAAAGCAACTTATATAACAAGCTTGCTTAAAATACTTGATACTTAATGTGACAAAAAAGTTGTAAACAAAGCCCCAAGCTAGATTTTTCCCTGCTGAACCAAACTTTCTGTCTCATGAATAACTTAAAGGTCCAACTGTGAAACAATAGAACATTAAAATGAGTATTCTGCTGAGCCACAAACCTGAACAACTTCCTTTGTTATAGAAAATTGAGAACAGGCCCCTCCTTGAATTATTTACTCGTGACCAATGAGACAATATTTCATATGATTGTAATTATTTCCTTCCTGCTGTGTGAATTTTGTCAACCAAACTTGGGTGCATTCCTTTTCATAACATTAAAAACCATCTGTATTAACCACCCATCTCTAAGCATAACCCTAATGCAACAGCCAGTTTGATTAAGTCATGTATACAATATAACTGAAAAACCTGGCTTACTTCAGGCAACTGACTAAACACCTATTACAAACATAGTCTTCAGTGTCACAGGACAAAATCGTACATTTCTTCATGCATTTAAATCCTCCTGAACAGTCCCAAAATATCTACAGCAATTCAAAAATGTTTTTGCAGTTTATTTGTATTCTGATAAAACCTTTCTTTCAGTCAAGTTCCTTAATCAAGCAATGCATTTAATTCAGTTAGCAGCAAAGCAACACCATAAAGCAACACCATACAAGGAACCAGAAAAGTAATGTATTACATTACATAATAAGCACGTTTTCATAATCGATTCTATGCTCAGGCTTGTGATAAAATTGCATCACAATAAATGAAGCATTGCACCTGTTTTGTGACATGATTCTTCTATGACTGGTACTGTATTCATCTTCACTCAGTTCACAAATTATTACTTGTAGGAGCCAATTACTATACTCCTGCAGAAGTATGTGATAATTACTCAAATACCAGTATTAAACACACACTTGCTCACTATCACTTCCTCTAAATGACAAATGCACTAACTCTCACTAGCCATATAATTTGTAACTACCTAGCCCTGCCATCACCTGACCCAGCCAAACTGCAAAACCCTGACAAACCGTAACTCTAACCCTAAAACTCCCCAAATGGTCCCTAAACCTAATCATAATCATAGCAACCCCTTCTCCTCAGTCCTGAACTCCCCAATTGCTCCTTAACCCTAAAAATCAACTTTCACTCCCTAACTGTAAAACTCCCCGCCTGCTGCTTAGCCCTAAAGTCATCATTCTCTCTCTACCCTAAACAACATTCCCTGTCTCTAACACTAAAACACCTCCTGTTTATACCTAAATCTCACTCACGATTACTGGCTGAAGCTGTAGACTTTGCTCCCACTCCATTCCCATTCCTTCCCCCTGGCTGCTGCACTAACCTTGCCCAAACTTGACTACTGTTTTATCTCCACTCACTCGACATGGCTGCTGCACATTGACTGAACATGTATTTAGCTCTGAGTATAAGCAGCCATCTGGGGGCACTACAAGATGCCTGGGTCCCAGGCTGAGAAAAAGTGGTCTTCATCCACTTGGGACTCAAGGGCTTGAAGTACACTGTCTTTAGGTCTTCTTGGGCTTCATCTGATGTATTTCAATTGATCATTGCTGCAGTAGCCTTAGCTATATGGGTTATAACAGCTGGCCAGCTTCCAAACTTTAGGGTACCTTCCATGCACCCAAAAGGTCAGGCAGCTCAGCCCTACAGAGCTTTACCTTTGCTGAACAGTATGCTCCTCTGTGGCATGCAAGGATTGAAAGTCATCATGTGCTTTCTTTTGATGGGCAGATAGGTTCCCTTTGGGGGGGGGGCTTCAATTTTCTTAATTGCGTTTACGTTTTATTACTTTCCTCTTCTGGAAAGTAATTTTAAAGCTAATGTTATTGTACTTCTAATGGATAGTCTTGAGACTCTAAATTACTTTTAGATGGGGTGCTTGTTTTTTTCTTTTAGTTTAAAAGTAGTGTAAAGTAACAGAAAACATTTTTTCTATGGAGAAACTGTGCTTGTTTTACTTTTGTGGGGGTTGGCATGGTGTTATAAAGTGCTTTTTACTCTGTTTTTCTGTCAAAAAGTAACTTTTGTGAACTGGTAGTGTTCACAGGCAATTGCTCCTTGTCTTCCTTGGGAAAAGAAGTACCATTCTCGACCTAAAAGTTGGTCCTTATAATAGCAACCAACAGAAAAAAACTAAACAAATTAACTGCCACCACAGCAGACTAGCAATTTAATCAATTGCAGGTGGGTGGCTGCTGTAGTCATTTGTTGTACCTCAACTCACTCATCTTTTACTATGGATACCACTGGTGCAGCACCTACATGCACTATGGACCAGAAGTTAGCCATGTCCTCTGTGGGTCAGTGAGCAAGGGAGAGCCACTCTTGTCGGTCCTTGGAGAGGGAACAGGGAAGTTTTCCCTGTTGTGTCAGAATGCTGTACCCATCCTAGGGGAAGCTGCTGCTGTTAGTAACATGGCTGGCCTCATTTTTTTTAGTCAGAAAGAAAGATAAAACCAAGCATGTATCTACTCCTTAATTTTCTTTGGCTAGGAGTAGTGTACTGGGTCTGGTTCAGGGTTTAACTCAGGCTATTGATCTTTTCTGTAAAGTAGTTTCTGGGAAAAAAAAGAGGGGTGTCTCTTTTCCTGAAGAGATTCAAGATTCTGAATCTGAACAGGAAGATGCAGGGACAGATACAGTTATTTTTCTTCAGATTTCTGTTTTAGACTCAGAGGAGAACTCAGTTTCTGATTATCCCTGTGGGGGGTTTCTTTTTCTCTAAGACTACTGCTAGAATGTCTCATTGTTTTCAGTGGAAGAACACTGAAGTTTCTAATTCCTTCTGAAAATGTGTTCTGTCTGCTTTAGAGAATGTGTGTGTTATTCCCTGAAATTTTCCTGATAGTCAGCCAGCTGCCCCTAAAAAGGTAAATAGGATATATAAAGTGCCTCACTCTTTTAAAATGGTATAGACTATTCCCAAGCCTGATGCAGCAGCTATAGCTTTAGCTTTAGTTGACCCCACTGCTGCTAAGCACCAAGTTAATCCCAATCCTACTCTTTCTGATAAGGATTCGGAAATTATTGACAGATATGGGGAAAAGTCTATACTTCTGCAACTCTGATTTTCAGAACTTTGAATTGTTGGGCTCATATGTTAAAGTTTATTCTGACAAATTATCACAAAGTATGAAGAATGTTTTATCTAGTTTCTTATTATGAGAAAAAAATCTGCTTTAAATAACAGCTTCCTCTATTGTACAGGTCACTACTCATTGTTTATTGCATGTTTATGACTATGCTGATACTTCTTCCAGAGCTATGGGCACTGAACTGTTTTGAGGAGATTTGCATTGCTGTGTTCTCAGAACTTCTAGCTGATACTAAAATTAGATTTCAAAGTCTTCCTTTGACAGAGATTTTGTGTTTGGCCCCTCTGCTGCAGAGGTAATCAAAAGTGTGGTGAAAGGGGCAAGCTGATCCATGGAATCTGTAAAATTCTTCAGCCTTCCTTTTCCAAATTTTCCAAGGGATTTTCTACATCTTCACCCAGTTTTTTCAAAGAACAAAATGAACAGTCACAACAAAATGCAGGTAAACAGATGTTTAAAATGAAATGTCAAATGGTTTCTAAAAAGAAGTCTCAAACCTCCTAAAAGCAAAGACAGTCAAACAGGTCTGAATGACAATGCAAGAGACATTGTGAACCCTTACCACCCTGGCACCTTTTTTTTTCTTCCGGAAAGTCTGAATCTCCATTTTTCCTTATGGCAACAGACAGTTTCAGTTAAATGTGTTCTGGAAATCATTCATCAGCATTACAGATGGAAGTAGGAGGAAACTCTTCCCTTCCAGTGGGTCATGCCTCATCCTCCAGATCAGACCCTTGTATCCACAGGCTTTTCATCACATTCTGTCCCAAGGAGTGTTAGAATCAGTTCTTCTTTCCAAGGTGGGGAAGGGTTTTTATTCAAGGATGTTTCTTCTGCCAAAGATAGAAAATTCTTGTAGACTTGTTCTGGATCTTTCTTTCCTAAACCTGTTTGTGATAGTGCCAAGTCAGTCGATAGCAGTAGATAGCAAAACAGACTATTTTTCAAATTGTTGTCTATAGCTACTACCTTTTGTTATACTCAGCATAACAAAGCTATTCCAGTCAGGGTCATGGCCCAGTCTACCAGGCCTTGGTTTCATCCATTACTTTTTGTAAAGAGGTGGATTCTAGAGATATTCTAGAAGCTGCTACTCGGTCCTATGTACATACATTTACAAAGCACTACAAGCTTGATTCCTTCTCTAGGTCTAGATCAAGTTCTGCTAGAACCATGGGCATCTGGAGAATGGTCCTTCCACCTCCCAAATGTAGTTAGTCAATGTAATCTACCCATATAGCTAAGGCTACTGCAGCAGTGGTGAACATAATACAGTTGTGTAAGTAAACCTTACCATAACAGAATATGTTGAAATAATCACTGCTGCCATAGCCACTCCCTCCCTCCCAATTATTTCTGGAGTATTTTGCATGCCAGGTTGCCAGGGGGTGAACATTTATTTTTGCTGTTCACATCATTGTCCTTTCAGGGCTTAGCCTCTCTTTCTGCTGGCAGGAAAGCTCTAAAGGGCTTCATACCCAAACTTGCCTTTTACTCAACTCAGTTTCAGTTGCCTGATAATTTGGATGTTTAGAAGGTGCCCTGAGGCAGGATATAACCCATATAGTAATGATCGTTTGAACATCTACTGTTATGGTAGGTTTTACTTACAGACCTGTACTTTCTGATCTTTTTACAGCATTATTTTGCTGTCCTTGCTCTTTACATTGTTTCTTTAGTCTTACTAGTGGAGAAGTTTTATAAAATTTTCCTTTTCATTACATTTTTAAAGTCATCCTTTGAACCACTGTGATTTGCATGCACTGCTCTGGATGTTTTTTATGCTTTTTTGTTTCAAGGACAGCATGTATGCTACCTCATATCAGTAAAAGACACACATTAAATTACACATTGAATTATTTTCAGTTTCATATATTATAATACAAACAGAACTATGCTACCTGAAAATAACCTTAAATGTAGCAAACAGTACACAATGTTCACAAACGAAGATTAACAGATACATACTTAATCCATTTTATAAACATAATAAGGGACTCTGATTAATGGATTATGCTCAGATAGAAGCAAATATCTAATATTAAAGGCATTCATAGCTGGTTCACCATGTCTTATTACAATCAAGTGGTATACATTATAATTAAATTAGAGATATTTTACTGTGTGTGATTGTCTGTGTGTGCATTGATATTAAGGCCATCCAATGCTGGTTAAGTCACGCACAAATGTGTGATAAGAGAGAATGAAACATTATGGAAAAGAATGTGTTTGTGTCTTTTAATAAAGTGAACCAAGAAGGAAGTGTTGCTGCAATGTGGGAAGATCACCTTCACTTAAGCAGTGATTGGCTTGAGGGGAGAATATATTTACTTATCACAGCTTGAGCAACATTTTTCTAGACAGCACTGATTAACTTGAGATGATTTTTGAATAATATGATTTTTTGAGTGTGTAAAAAGATGTTTAACTATAATGTACAGTAACAGCACTATCTATGATGATGCTGAGTTTAAAGCAGATATTCAGCAAGTACAAAATACGTTTTGAGCAAATACTGTCATGGCAAAATTAAACAGGAGTTTAAATATCATGTTCAGAAGAGTGAGATAGATTTATTTATTGACCAGGTGCTGATGCAGTGCCTTTTCATCTGTGACCTGGGTCTCAGGGATATGGATAAAAAACATGTATCTCTCTCTCTCTCTCTGTCTTTTCATTTAGGTCTGTAGAAAATGGAGTGTCCAGAAAAAACCCACAAAAACTGCAAACCATGAAAACTTCACAGAGACAGTGACCAGACATTGTGACTGAAATTTATACCTCTCAACCTCTTAGAACAAGGTATCTGGACAAAGCCATAAATAAAAGTGGGACAAAGGCCCAAAAATAAGGACAATTTTAAATATTGCTCCTACAAACTTAGAAATTGACAGAATACCAGGTTTTGCATTAGCATGCATTTTCTGAAGGATATGAAGTCTGAAACTGAAATGTCTGTCATTATTTTAGAAATTCAATCCTCCACTAATTTGCCAGAAAACCACAATTTTATGAAAAATGGACCAAAAAATATGAGGCCAAAATCTGGACATTCTGCAAAAATCTGTACAGTTGAGAGGTATTATCCAGAAGACCATGAACCTATGAGACAAAGATCTTACTGATGAGCCAATGTACCATCCATGGAAGACAGTACGGGTGATATGAAAGAGAACGCTGTCAATAGAGGTTATTCTGAACAGATTTTGAAAGATTTATCATAAAAATTGGAGAAGACAGCTACCCTGGTAGCTTATATTAAGTAAGGTTTCTCCCATGTCCCCTAGAAATTGAACATTTAAGTTATTTTAACAAATTTTCCCTAAATGATCTTCCACTGAATCATGAGTTATGAAGCATTGTATGACTGGTTTATCACTATGTTTAATTCCATGGACTAGTGTAATCTGGAGTTGTAATAATAGACACAATAAAATCTTGAAAATCGTTAAAAGATTAAAACAACTCTCGTGACCAGATGCGAGTATAGTTTTTCTCAGTGCATACACACTAGACAAGAATGTCATACATAATCATAATATACTAAAAATATATGTTTGAACTTGGGAGGGACTGATTTATATGAAGTTGCTGCAGTTATACTAAATCTAGAGTCAGGTTTAATTTTATTATTATCAGTTAGTACACAACAAATTAACACAATATTTGTTAGTCACTGTAGCTTGCATGTTTAGCAACATGCAAATTTGACAGTTTTAAGATAGAAAAGACAAAAATATCTTAAATAATTAATAACATAATATTTATTAACTATTAAAATCAAAGTAAATAGTATTTTTTGTTTAAATATCTGCATATGGGATGAGAGGTCAAAAGGAATGCAAGTTTACTTAAAGCCCCCTCCTCTCTCTGAATTTCTCTCTCTCTCTCTCTCTCTCTATATATATATATATATATATATAAATAGATAGACAGACAGATATACATTTCATCGCAAAAGGTAGAAAACTCTAAAAAGAAAATCATACACGGTAGAGCAAAAAAGACAATCACATAACACTGAAGACTTCTCTTCCACTAAAAATACTCAAACATCAGTAAACCTTAGCTATAAAACCAAGATCAGTTGTTATGTTGGCAGTGGTACTTGTTAGGGACAGTGATGCCCCTCAGTACTATCTTTCTCATATGTGCTAGCCCTAAACGTAATGCTAACCCTACCCTTGTCCCTTCTACACCTACCCTAAATCTGCGGATTATGCTACTAAAAACCCTTTCCCTAACTGCACCACTACACAAGGCAAAAGAACACAGAATATATACACATACAATACAAAACACTCACAATCCCCTTACCTAAGCCTTACTCTAAACCTAACCTGCAAACACTAGCATATTCACACCAAGTCCAGTAATACAGTCTTTCACATCTTCACAACCACCATTTTTTCAAACATTAATTTTCATGCATGCTCCTGCTAACTTACAGTGTATAAATTAAATTCAGTCATGTGTGATTCACTGAAATGAGCATTCATTCATTTGTGCATTGTCTCTTTTTAATAATCACAAAAACTTTTCTACAAAATGTATGTTCTACCTTTTGAGTTGCAACCATATATGATATATTCAAAATAAATCATTAGGGAATTAATGGACTGAACTATTAAATGTTTTACAGCAACTGGTCTGAGTGACACATTTGAGTTAAATTGTGTTTATAGCATATTGAGCCCTGCCATGCTGATTTTTAAACTGGCATAATTTAAGTATTACAAAGCATTGCCTATGAGAACATCAAACTGACAACACTATTTTTGATGATGCCTTTACCACAATGTGGCCATCAACATGGAGGAAATGCTCTTTTCATATCTAACTACAATTCCTCAAAGGTCAAACAGACTCAGAAAAGCTAAAGTATTAACACAAAAACTTATCCTTCCCCTTTACTGTGAGTGGCCTGAACTCAGACATCACACGGAGCAACTGTTGGCAGCTTCAAAGCCAAGAGAATGAAATGTCAACATCACATAAAACTGCTTAAAGAAAAATGACATTTCAGGTGTCAGCAGAATAGGACATGACAAAGTACAATGTTCCCAATTATAACCATTCTTTGGCTGCAAATTGTTACATAGTTAAACTGAATAGGATGCTAAACTCTGGGGCATTAAAATGAAATAGGGCCATTTATTAACCAAGTTTTGATATACTTTATTATAAAATTAAGTTAATGGTGCTGTGAGCAGTCATTCAGAAACTGCATTTAGGGAGTACATGTCTCTCTCTCTCTCTCTCTCGTTTTCCTTATATAGATATATACATACATATATATATATATAGATATAGATAGATAGATAGATACATGCAGATATATATTGCTTTATAAGTTAAAAATAACATGTCATATTATAGGGATTATATATTCAGCTCTGACTTTTTATTTATTTTACTATATACTGTCTATACTAGCAGTGATCAAACACACACACACACACACACACACACACACACACACACACACACACACACACACACACACACACACACAAATATCTTATCACCTTGCAAGTAATAGCTAATTTTTCTTTATTTATTAGTTATTTACTATCACAAATTAAATTTGAACTCTCTAGCCTATAGTGCTTTATTTACTTGGAATATACTTATCTCTCTCTCTCTCTCTCTCTCTCTATATATATATATATATATATATATATTTATAGAATTTCTTGAGAGAAATTTTCAGTTTTGACAATAATAGAACTTGGAAATGCCCTAAGATATCCTCTTATAAATATTTTAAAAGTATGTCATGTGATGTATTTCTACAAGGAGTAAACCATTAATCTTATGTCACTGCTGTGGTGCAGAGGGATAAAACCCTTACTGCAGCCTAGGTTTTGTCCTGTTGTTTCTGATTTCCCTCTTTCTTACTTCTACTTAGTGTTTTCCTCCCCACACTTCTATGATTCTATTCCTCTTGATGAATGTACGGTTAATATACCGACTATTCGTTCTCTGTGGTGTCTGACTGAGTTTTCACACTGTGATGTGTGGGGAAGTGAATATCATTGTATCTGTTGTTATTCACATTTGGGACCCTACTTATATATGCCAGAATTGTCAACCCCTCCCCCCATTGCTTATATCAATCATGGATGTCTGTGATATAGCATATGTTCTACTGATTAAGGTAATCATGCTCTGTATGTACATTCTCCCTTTCCTATTTGTGAATATGGATTCTGCTGTCTATTTCTTAGGGCTTGCACTGTTAATTGGCTGAATGAAGACTGCCTGCATGCCCCTTCATGCAACTGTATCTTCTCCATGTATGATCATATACATATATGCAAATACATTTGTAAATGAATGAAATTGTTCTTTGTGAGGTTTTCTACTTTTATTTGTCTGTTTGAAAATAATTTGGCAAGTATCTTATGTTTCTTTAGATAACTGCAGTGACTGGAATATTTGAAAATGCATGGATAAAACACTAATGTGAAACTTCATTTTTAGGGGCCTATTGTTTTTATAATTGGCATCCATAAAATGCTAGTAGTTGAAATAGCACTTGCACTTTGTTAGGGGGAGAAGTAAGTAAGTGGCTTAATCAGCCACCCTCCAAAAGGGAACAATGTGCTAAAAACACAAACAAGCTAACAACATATTTATTACAGGGGAAAATAATTAAATAATTAATTAATTTAAGGTTAGCTCTCTACCCTGCTACATTATATATAAAATATCAGTATGATGACAATAAAATGTGATGCCTCAATTTTGCCCCCATAGTGTCAATCTGTGCCAAGCCTTGACCTAATTGTATGCCCTAAAATAATGTTCAACAACAACATTCATATTCCACTGTTGTTTGTGGAACAGTTATGGGATATGCTTCTAACTGTTTATTTACCACCCTTATGAGACTTGTTCTTACATAGTTTTACTCAGAGTATAGAATGCCCATAGTTTTGTCAAGTGCCGCTGCAGTTACTTTATTATATGCTTCCACAGTGATCCAATGTGGCAGACAGCCTAATGTAGGTAACCAGAATTATGGTGCTAGTCCTGGATTGGTGGTAAACTTGAATGCAAAGCATTGCTTCTGTATTGACAGTCATAAGATCTGTTCCAAGTGAAAAAAAACACTCCTTAAAAGTAACTTCCAGGTTGTGATATTGATCAGTCTTTATGACAGCTCTCTTATATTCTGGCAGTAAATACCCTGGGTTTAATCACAGTCTTTTATTCCCTGCAAGTAAATCAGATAAACACCTCATGCTATTGTAGCAGACCATGCATTTCTTGCAAATTATACAGTATACCAGTGTTCTCATCTTTAATTGGTACAAGTACCAGCTCTGTTGTGCTGTTTATACAGTTGCCAACAAACTCTGCCTCTGGTAAGGAAAATGTCATCCATGGGATGGGTGTAAGGAGGAACACATTCCAGATAGACAGATGATACAACCATGCTCTGTGCTCTTGACAGTTCACTGTAAAATATGTGCTGGCAAGCCACTGGAGTTGTTAGATCTGTTCCTAATATGTGGAATGGCAATTATTGGTGATGCATTGCTGGGATTCAGGGCATGTTGAGGGGTGGTGGTCTTTCCACTCTGCCTGTGCATGCCATATAACCCCAGCCCCAAATGCCCAGTTGTGTTAGCTAGTCTGGTTCCTTCCCAGGTGAAAGATGGAGTATTACATTCCCTTTTCCCATTATAAGGTGATGTTATGTGTATGCTCCACTCTTTTCAGCAAGTATGCCGTGACTGTTGTGCTCAGACCATGTTTCCTTTCATCCATCATTGCACTAAAGAGGGTGCCTGTGCAGTGGTTTGTCTTGGTACACACTTTGTGTTAATGTGCTGTTTACTGTAGACCTCTTCACTCCTTTTGAACGCCCACTCTTATGCTCTACTGGTTGGCATCAGCAGTGCCAGCGTTCAGGAAAAGGCTAAGGGAACATGTTCAAAGCCTGTCCCTTATAGTGTGCACTGTTGTTTGATGTTTGGCTACCTCCTGTCTGGTTTTCTGACAACTGGTTTGCTGCAATATTTCCTGTCATCTGTTTGGGGTTATTCTGCTGCAGTTTATCTTTATGACATGAGGCGAGATTGCTCAGAGCCATTTAACAGACATGATCATGTTACTGATACTTTTTCCCATTTATACTATCCATACTTTATGCATCACTTGCACTACACTGCAAAAGGTAACCCTGGAAAAATAAATCTGACTACTCCAGAAACCATAAATTAGACTGGATGGCAAATGTAGACTATGTTAATGAATAATGCATGATGCTGGGAACTATGGCTGCTATTTTAAAATCAGTAAGGGAAGAGACCTGAACTATAAGCAATCCCTAAGTGGTGCAGAAACAACAGACCAAGCAAATGCTTAGCTTGAGTCAAAAACTTGACAGTCTTAATTGGTTATCACCAATTCACGCTGGCATTAGTAGAGTCTGAGGTGAAGGAGTCAGACTGGTACTACTGTATGATCCTTTGAAGGCAAAAACAGATGTGCTTCAAAACCAGATTTATATAAGTGAATATGGTCTCTGAGGCTAGGGGAGTGATCTGAAAGAAATGATTCAGTATTTTTTGTTTTAGGTTTCATAACTGCATGTTTATAGTAACCCACACCTATTAAAATTGAAAGACTCAACAGAATAGCTGTGAGATGGAAGATAACTAGATCATTTCTTAAGTAATTTCTGGTTTTTTTTATTATACAGAAACACAGAGCTATATCCACAACACCATTAAGATGGTATGGTACTACAAGCAGCAACTGTGTGAGGAAATTTAATGATACGAATGTAAAATCAAGCCTTAAGTTTCCTGCATCATTGTCATATAAGCAGATGAAATACATGCAACATTTGTACAGCAGTGACGGTAGTTTGAAAAAAAACAAATACACTTTAATTTGGTGCAGCTTGTTTTGGATTAATTATACACATCATTTCTTAATGCAGCCTATAAATAAATAAATAAATCAACCCTACAGCAAGACTGGAGTTGCAGCTGTTAAAAGAAAGGAAATATTTCATACCTTTCTCTTTGCCAAAATGTCACCATGGGAGAAGCATTCTTATACTAGATGGGGACCTTAACATATTTTGGGAACGAGGGTGAGGCAGGGCAGAAGATTTACTTAATCACCCTACAAAACTGTCAGACAGTGTGGATGGATGGATCCACATATTAAATGCTATCAATATTTGGTTCAGTTTGCACAGTGTTATTTTTACTTCAGAAGGAGGTATGAGGGACAGATTGGATTTCTTGTTACTGTCATTATCTGATCACTCCTGCTCAGTAATTTCCAGAAACTGTGGAACAAAGATTATCTGACAGATTCTATGTTCTCACAGGACCTCAGATACATATGTTATGATGCCTGAATAGCAGAGATCTTCAGGAGAATGAAAGAATATTAGATCTACATCACAAAGTGGAATGTCTTGCATGGCATCTTTAGGACACACTGAGGTGTTTCTTATAAAGGTAGATAATTAGGGTGAAGCAGTTTGCCTTAACAAAATCAGATACCTGTACTTTCAAGTACATAATATCAATTTCATTGTAACATACCTTACTCACTGCCTTAACAAAATCAGACTTTTTCATTATAATATACATATATCTGTTTCACTGAGGCATACCTTGCTCATTTCTTTAACATAATCAGCCTTTGGTATGCTCAGGTACATAATAACAGTTTCAATGATGCATATCTTACTCTGGTCAGTCTGGGTAGTAGTTACTGGATGTTTGGACATCAGTTGGGAAGCTGATGGGTTACAGAACAGGTGACAAGACAGACAACTAGGACTATTTCTATAATATTAGTGATCCTGGCCAAATTAGAACAATGTTTACTAATTTCTTTTTAGTCCTGTATAAACTGGAGCTTCTTGCAGCAAGCATGTGCATCAGTTGGAACATTTTCCATTAGATCTTCCAGCCCTGATGGGACAGAATGAGACCATCTCAATATCCCTTTAATCAAAGTGGAGACATCTGAAGTCATTAGGAACTTCAAAGGGGAACATTTCCTAGCATCTGCAACCTCTTGGAGAATTCATATAGATTAATCCTAGCAGTACTTATAGCCCCACTCCTAGAAATGTATCTGTAAGCCTCTGAATGAGATAATCATATTTTGAAAAACCTGTGTTAACAAAAGACCAACAGCAATGTTTTCATCATATCTTCTTCTTGAGGAAGGTGATGCAGTCATGGCCAAAGTCATGGAAGATATAGTTAAATAATCAAAAGAAAAAAAATTTTTTTTTTTTTTTTTTTTTTGGATGAGACTATAGTCTATAGTGCTTATTCTTTTTCAGCTTACCACTTAAGACCATTGGTTTTCATGAAGGGTAATAGGTCCACAAGCCACTGAGGACTTTTATGTTATTTTTTCAGGAAGCTGAAGTTACTTCCTTTCTAGTTGTTTCACTTTTTTCTTGGTATTAAGACGACACTTGACACAGTAATATGGAACTTGCTTTTTGCACTGTAATTTGATAAGAGTGGGCTTACTTTCATAAGCTGGGTCAGGTTAATGTATAGGTATCTCTTGGGCCTGCTTTTCAAATAACTTGAAGCAACAGACCTAGGTGTCTTCTGCCCCCTCCCCTTTTAATTTACACTATACATGGACATTGTGTGTGCGTATATATATATATATATATATATATATATATATATATATATATATATATATATATATATATATGGGTCCCCTTCACATGATTGACTTTTCACAAAGTCGAAATTCATATGGACGAGACCATATGATTGACTTTTGAAAAGGCGACCATGGGGAACCACTATCTCCGTCCAGTGCGGAATGGGAAAATTTCCCTCTTCTGCACTATAGTGCGATTTCAGAGTTGGTATATTTAAGTTACGGGGGGGGTGTAGGCCCCCTGATAACAGTTTTTAGGTAAGGGCCCGTCGTGTTTTGTTGTGTTTAATTTACATGGTCGGCTTTCTGAAAGTCGATCATATGGTCTCGGCCATATGAAAGTCAACTTTATGAAAAGTCGACCGTGTAAAGTAGACCTATGTGTATATATATATATATATATATATATATATATATATATATATATATATATATAATATGTATACATCCATACTGGAAGCAATAATATGTAGGTGTACTGCATGACAATGTATGTAGGAGCAAAACTACCCTTGTAAAACTTCTTAAAATATGTAACAGTGACTTTGTAAATTCACTGTTTCATTGAAATAGTAGTCATTTTTTTAACTGCAGGGACTCTCAGTGTGAAGTGTTCTTATTCTGACTGGGACTAATGCAAACAACATATATGCTAAAGCTCTCAAGTACAATCCATCTCCTTCCAAGGATTTAATCCATTAATGGTTGAAAAAGCCACTATGTGCTTTACCTACCACCATTGTCAGCAGATATATGCAATCCAACTATCTTTTTGATGGAAGTATGTTCAATTAAAAGACAGAACAGTCAAAGTTCTTAAAAATTCTGCTAATTCTTACAGTTAATTCCTAAACTATTGATTTTTACAGTTATTAAAAGTTATGATATAATCAATAAAAAGTATGTTAAACAGCAATGGTGTTCTGCCTGTTTAGATTGAGAGTGCTGTTATTCTGTATAACTTTACAAAACCATAAAATTGTCAAACATGTATGTATTAATGTAACTCCAAAACATGAAAAGTCTCTGTGTGAAAATATGTTTGCAGAGTTAGATGAAAGCATAAAGTCTAAAACTGTCACCTTAGGGAATATAAATATTGAATCCTTTTTCATCTTAACATTTCACTCAACATCATGATCTTAAATGACAAATATACATAATATATGCACAACTCACACAAAAACATATTGGTAGAGATAGCATTTAGAGTGCTTATTGTCATACTCTGTCCTTATCACGTCAGGTAGAACCCTCCCTATGCATGCAATAAGTGAACATCATGCAGTGCCTTCCATCCATCAACAAACTAAACCTCATCTGAGAAATATCTTTAATTTATATACAGCAGACTCTAGACTAAGACAGGGTCAATAAACATATATGGCTCGATGAATTATGTATGATTCCCATGTAGTTACTTTGGAAAACACCATTTCATGCTTTCCTAATACTGTTATGGCTATACTAAATCATCTAGCCACTAAAATATTTAGGCTAATACTAACAAGCTTTCTTTTCTCACTAGTTGGATGTCAGCAAAACTAAAAGCTCATATGATTTCTATGGAGGGCCACATACAGAGAAAATAAGATTCCAGCCCCATATTAGGAATATTATCATCTATGAAAAATTTGTGAAGCAACAGCATAAACATAAATTTTAACAAAAAACAACTAACTTTCTATCAACCCCATTCTAGAATACATTCTACAAACTCTTAGCACTATGGAAACACTCATTATACTTCCCTTTCCTGAATATGTTAGGCTTGGAAATTGCAAAAGGTTTTTAGCAATACTTTTAAAATACCATACCAGAACACACCTGCTATTCCTTCTCTCCATCATAATTACAAGACAGCCAGGAGAAGGTGCCCTTTTATATATACGCTGACACAGAATAATCTGTAAGTGAGCTTCTATGACACCTGAATGGTGCACAAGGGTTTTAATGGCATCCCCAACCAAAGCTTTTTAAAAATAACCACTCATGCTGTCACTGTCCCCCTCAATCACCTCCAAGCAGAAACATTAAGGAAGGACCAGTAGTTGTACAATACAACAAGGCCCCCTTCATATCTGTTGTAGAAGCAGGGACGGTTACTAAAACTAATAGGTTCAGATCAAAACATCATGCCTGCAATTTTGCAATTATACTACTGTTAGTTCCTTACCATGTACACCCATTGTTTGTAAAAAAAATATTGCATTTAACCCAAGGCAACACAGATATATAAAGAGATTTCAGCAGCTACTGGCTTTCATAAAATAAATGTTTACTAAAATTAGACCTAAAGGGGAGGGGGTAAAAAATGTCATTAGAATGAGTCTATAACAAGTGCACTACATTTATCACTTACTTGTCTCCAAAAACACACTACTGTGATTCCTTAGAACCATATGCTAGCTAACCTTCAAATAGAATCTATATGGGGATGGATTTGTGAATGCCACCCAAATGTCCTAAGTGATATTCATAGATGTTGGATTGCTAATAGCCTTTTCTGCATTAATTATTTTATTATGATATCATGTGTATACTTAATTTTTATATAATTTTTCACTATTTATTTATTTAACTGCTCATTCAATTTGGTAAAGAGAGTAGAACGCTAGACCAAATAGACCTATTTCAGTCTCAGTCTAGGGTAGGCAAATATAAATGATAGTAGACTAGCAAGTTAACAATAAGTATTACAACACGTGTGAAGATAGCAATACATTAATAATGGCTGTGTGAAAATAGTAAAAAATTAATAACAGTAATAATAACAAAGTGTAGGGGACAATAGTAAAGGATGGTCAGAGTGAGGAGGGAAGAGTAAAGGATAGCAAATGTAAGGTAACAGCACACAGAAATTGCCTATACACACACACACACACGCACACACACACACACACACACACACACACACATATATATATATTTAGGTTTGGGTTTTTATTTTTGCATAACTGATTACTTACCCTGGGTGGATCTTCATTGTTCTGCTCATTCAATGATGTGGGATTTCAATATTTTCAGTGTCGATAAAGTGGGATTTGATAATATAGAATTTCGATGAACTGAGGTAAATGCATACATATATATATATATATATATATATATATATATATATATATATATATATATATAATGTGGAAGTGATGTCACATATTAATGTAGGAAAATAATGTGATGACAAAGGTGCCTGACTAAGGGATTAAGTGATGTGTCCTGAGGGAAAGCATATGCAAATTGACTCAGAATTCAGGTGATGTTTAAGCTCAGCATGGAATGATGGGTATGTGTTGAGCTCTTCAAGATTAACAGGGAGGGATTCCCAGAGTGTAGGGCTTCGGATGGAGAAGGCATAATAAAGTATGATTCTGGGATGTTGAAGAAGTGGACCAGATTGGTTAATACTTTGTACTTTGTAAATGGGGGGGGATCTAAATAAGTTGAAGGGAAGCCAAAGACAGGAGTGTTCTTTATGGAGCTTGTAGAGTTGGGATGCAAGAAGCAGGTTGACATGATATGGGACAGGCAGCCAATTTGATTTATTAAGCTTGATATGATGATGATTATTTCTAGGAGATATGGTAATGAAACGTCAGGTGAAGTTGCTTATAGTTTGGATAGTGGAAGAGATTTTTTTGGATGCTCCTACAACCAGTGGACGTTCATATTTAAGCTGTGCTAGCAGGATACCTTTGTATTTGCCACTCCTGGTTTGTCTGAAGAGAAACAGGGAAATTTATAGAACCAAAATAAGAAGGAATTTATTTTCTTCCATATGTTTCCCAGGTAAAGTTGCAAGTGCAATGCACATATCAATGCATTTAAAGGAGATTACTAGGGTTGGGGGGGTAGCCTAATGGTTAAGGTGTTTGCCTTACAAACACAAGGTGTTGGGTTTGAGTCTCACAAGGGATAAGTTACAATGGCTTGCAAGGGCAGTTAGCCTAGTACTAACCTATGAACTTCATCAATGGGGTTGTCAAGATAGTCATGGTTAAGAAGTGATTGAGAGTTATTCTACCATTTAGGAGAGGGTACCAAACAGCATTGTTTTAGTTTTGGAATTGCTCAAATTAGCTTTCCATTATTAAGCAATTTACTAAAAGAATGGAAACCAGTTTGTAGTTGTTGCTGCCTGGCCAAGAAGGCCAGGTCTCATAGGTTAATAGGTGTATACTAGGCTAATGACCATAAGGGTCCTTATAAGCTTAGCCATGCAGCCCAAATGTGACACAAATTTGACTTATATAGGGTGATTTACAGACTTCCTCTGTCCATCAGTGACATAGATGCCAGACCAAGGGTGAATTGGTGAATTTGTGATTACCCATCCATTGGTCCAAGTTGTGCTTAAACAGGGTCAGGGATGAACTCTGTTTCACATGGATGGGGATCATGTTCTAAAGAATGAGAATTGTCTGAGATAAATATCTGTCACTCCAAATATATCTTATTTATGTCTCAAGCAAAATGTAGGTCTTCTGATCTAGAAGTTCTGATGCTGTTTGTTTTGCAGATGTGTAAAGTTCATCAAAACTGGGTCTAGTGATGCCTTCTGTGCCAGGCAAGGATCACCTCAGTAGTTTGTTTGACACAGAGAAAATTATAGGGCTTTGAGGAGATTAGTGTAAGAAATTTTGTTTATTCCCTGTATTCTTTTTTGTAAGGAACCTTTGTGGATGTACCAGTTGCTGCATGTGTCTGGTCAGGTACATAGCAAAAGGGGGTATTATACTCTATGCTGAGTCTAATGAGGGCTGAGTACAGTGGTATGATGACCTCTCTAGAACTGGATGCCATGCCCTTAATTCCCTTAATTATAAGTGGAGCATGTTCCTTACACCTTGGACACATGTTGGCCAAAGGCTATGTTACTATCTACATAAGTTCCCAGATCCCTGGCTAGTGAATCAACGTTTAGGGGTCTTTTATTGATGATGTAGTTATCCAAGGTGGCTAACTTCCAATAAGGTACTATAATGCATTTCTTGACATTGTATTTTTAAGCCATGGTTTGGCACACATTATTTGTCTGTGTTAGACTTTTTAAAAGATGTCCTCATCTTGGGGGATAAAATGACAGCTTCCAGTTTGCAATCATCTGTGAACTTGGTCAGCCAGATGCCTTTGACATTAGCTTTGACCTCCAAGAAGTATAATGCCAAAAGGGAGTGAGCTCAGCACAGAGCCCTGAGGAATTCTACTGGTCACTAGCCTCTTTGTGGATGTGCCCTCACCAATCCTAACACCTTGAGTCCTATCAATGAGCCAGTTGCTATCCAACATATTATAAAGCGGTTTATGCCTGGTTCCATAAGTTTGTTGACAATGCCAGAGTGGGATATTGTATGAAATGCTCTAGCCAGATTTAGGTAGTCAGCATGTTAAGCTTTCCCCTTATCAAAGAAGCCCACCAGATTCAGTAAGCATGACTTTCCTTTGAAAACATATATTAGGATGGATTGTGTGTCTGGAGGATTATTAAATCCTTGCTGATAAGTTCCATAATAATTCCTTCCATGGCTTTGCAAATAAGATTAGTCAGCTAATGGGTCTCTAGTTTTCAGAATCTGTGGAAGGTCCTCCCTTATGAAAAGGGATGCCCATTACAGTCCTTCATTCTCATGGCACAAAGCCTGTTTATAAACTATAGTTAAATAGTGAATCTAGGGGTCCTGATCAATTTTGAGTGAAATAAAACCATGTGATCAACATAACGTAAGAGACGGAGAGAGGTGATTGAGGTCAAACTGTAGTTTATTAATAAAAATTGAAACAACAGGATCCAGAATGGAATGCATTCTGAAACTGAACAGAGAGCTACTAACTAGCAAGATATTTTTAAACCTGGAAATTGTATCTGAGCTTATTTCATTTTCATTTAGGTGATCTAACGAACTTTTATAATATTCCCAAAATTCAGATTTCTGCATGATCCTTTCTCTCTAGGCTTCCTGTCAAAATGGGACTCATTTAAACTGATAGCACATTCAATAACTCAGGCATGCATAAATCAAACCAATAAGCATATCCAGTAAGGTGATAGATTAGTTATGAAGTTATAATTGCTGGATTGTAATTACTAAGCAATAAATGGCATGAATAATTCTAAAGAAGCTATTTCAGCAAAATCAGCTAATAGCTTTGATTGTCAAATAAAGATCCTTTTCTAACTTTGTTTGATGCTTTTCACTGTGAAATTTAGTATTAAAGTCCACAAACTATAAAATATATTGCAGATAATATGGTAATTATCATAAAGACTAAAGAGGTTCACATTATCTAATAATTGTGCCTATCTTTAAAAAAACAATTGCTAGCTTCCTCATGAAAATTTATAGCATAGCTGGAGAATTGTTACCACAAGCAATATTCATTTTCTTTCCAGTATACCCATAAATTCTGCCAGAAAGTATTTAGTGACCTATTATGGCTCCTACTCAGTGCACTTGTCTATAAAGTCATAACAGTAATATACTTGTCTTCTTTTTCTCAGAATTGTGCTTATGTCTGATACACTATGCAGCCACATTAAATCTTGATGGTAAGGTAAATAAAGCTTGAACTCTTGTTTCCGAGAATACAGCAGATGCAAATAAAAGATGTAATCCACTATATGACTTCCATGCATTTTAAATTAATTATCTTTCCTCCAATAACCTAGAGACATGCAGTAGGTGAACTGACAAAGCTCCAAAGTGCAAGCAGTGTGTGTGCACAGGAGCATGTTTGTTTGTGTGCGTGTGTGTGTGTGTGTGTGTGTGTGTGTGTGTGTGTGTGTGTATGTGAGAGAGAGAGAGAGAGACACCTGTGCTGCAAAAGACTGGCATCTGGTGTTTTACACAGAAGTATTATCTCTGCCTTATATCCAAGTGAGTGATCAGATAACCTCTGGATCTCTGTGACCCTGAAAAGAATAATCAGATTTTGGAGAATGAATGGACGAATGCCATCATGCATATCAGTGCAATTAATTTGTTTTTCGCATCTCACTATATGTCATCAACTCCTAGTATAAGACACATTGCATTAGATCACTCAACACCCTTTGATTTACAAGGAGAGGACCAGAATTATCTATTTTTGTTACTTAGCTGTGTACACCACTCTTTCAATGTTATTTAAAAAAGACTGACATTTTTACAAGGCCTCCTGTAAAGAAATGACTATTATATATTTCACTGTGAAATAAAAAAAAAGAAAAAAGAAAAGAAAATGTCTGACAGTGACACATTATATCATTGGTCAGACATGCCAGATATGTATTGTATGTTATACAGATGAACGCAGTCCTGTTTGTGTAGTAACTTGCAAAGACAACTGAATAATGTACCAATAATTATAGAATACTGCATTTGACACCTACCACAGATGTTCTTGCCTTTCTGTAACCTACAGGTACTGTTCAACCAACATGTTATTGCTTGCCACCTCCAAATATAGACTCATGTTAATATACCTGAATCTTAAAATATATTATCCAGGATGGGAGTTTGTGGAACTCATTATATAACATCATTGATAAAACACATGTGATACTTTATATATAAAATATATATAATCTTTCTATTGTGGATTGTTACAAAAAAGTAACTGTACAAATAATCAGTAAATGATACAAAGTAATTTGTTCCTTTGCTCAAGACAATAATCATTTGCTCTGTCCTTTAGTCCTCATAACTGTAATGAATTAATTTATAGCCCAGATTAATTTACCTCTGCATTAATGGTCTTGCTATAGCAGAACAGCAATTTAATGATACTGCTATAAGACTACAAGAGAAACAATAACCAGCATTATGTATTAGCTACAAGCACTCTTATGAGACAACATTAGCTAGTGATATATATCAACTTGTATTCTGCTAATGATCTTGAAGTAGCAATTCAGTGGAGTCAATTACGAGCAATGCAAATTGCTCATTTCATAGCCATGCATGGGACATGGCATTCAAGCCAGTAAACTCAGTTTATTTATTTATTTATTTATTCTTATTTTATCTGTTATGTTTTTTGAGCTAAGGATACTCAACCTCAGGGTTCAATTTCTGCAAAGACCTGAGGAAAAAAATCTCAAAATACTGTGATGCATGTATAACATTAGTAAACAGATACAAATTACAGTTGAGATGAGAATTATGACAGCAAGTATTTAAATATTCACCACTTCACTAAGGAATCATTTCAATGTAAGATGTTTAAATGTATACTAAAAGGTAAATGGAAGAATCGGTAAAAGTAGCAGCTATGTTATACTTGTTTTGCAGCTCTGTCTTCCTTCTTGCAGATATGATCATAGCAAAGTGTTATAATTATTAATAGTAAAATAATGCTTATTGATACATGACAAGAAAGTTGCATTGTTTTAAGGTTAACTTTTCAAAACCTGTTGTCAATAAGCATGAAAAAACAAGATGAAAGTGTATATATCATGTGCAGTCTACACTGGAAATGCAGTACAGAATAAGGGCAACTTGTAAATCAAATGATAACTCAGTATCACTTAATGGCACCCAAAAGCCATGGACATATCTCAGGAAAACCAAATTCATTTACTGACTTGGTGCTTGACAGCACTGGCAGATGAGGATGTGTGTACCTATCCTTTGAAGAAGTATGGGGCACAACAGAATATACAGAGCCACATCATTCTGAGGAGCAGGGGCAGAATTACAGTTGGTGTTCTGAGGCAGGCTTAGAGTGGTAGCCCTCATTAGTGAGTGAATGTGCACTTGAAGAGGGGTGTTAGAAAAATGTGTATTTGAATATATGAGAAATGCTAGTTTAAAAGCAAAGTAGTATATAATGCATTTTATTCTATTAATCATATAACAGTACAGATTAATTCATGTGCAAATGTAAGTAGTTTTGAAACTGCAGTGTGGCTTGAAGCAAAGCTGATCCTTGGCCCTGGCAGAATGCTAGCTTAGCAAGTTTTAATGTTTATGCTTTTCACAAGTGATTATCTGCTGGGTCAGGAAATTAAATGTGTGAAATAATGAAATCTTCTGCTCTTTCCTGTTGGAATGATTTGGCCTTGTATGTGTGTTACTGAGATAGCACGCAGCTGTGTGAGAAAGTGTAACAGAGAACAAAGATGTGTATTAAAAGACTGAAGCTGCTATTGTATTCGAACTGATATGAAACCTTGAAGTAGTAACTTTACAGAAAGACATTATGTCTGACCAGCTGGATAGCAAGGCCGTATTGTACCTAGAGGAAAAGTTTTTTTTTAAATATACAGCATCAACAGCTTTATGAATAACAGACTGTAAGCTAAAAGTGATGTAGATGCCCTGTGACATATCACGTCAGTAAGGTGGGCATAGCTTAAATGTTAAACCTATATAAAATTGTGTGCTTCCTGTTTCATGTCAGACAAAATTCTGTACTTGTACGTTTTTTGCCTCCTGGTGTACACTAGTAAACTTTTTAACCTGAACCTCCTGTGTATTGAAATTTTATTTTATTTAACAGTTTGGTCCTTCAGACCAGAATTCCCTTGGTAGCCGCAGATCAGAGCGTATCGGTGGTCGAATACTGCGCAGGAGAAGTTACCGAAATGGTTCTTCTTGAGTGAAAATACCTCCGACTGAATTGTCGTGTAAAGAGGCTGGCCACTTTCTGATCTGTGGCCGAAAAGCGGAACTTGGACTTTCTCAATACCGGAGGCTCAGGTAGGAAGAATTTGCCTTTTTTCTGTTTTAGATCAGGGACTAGGTTACAGTATATTGTTGTCAAGATTTGTTTTGCAGATCAGGGACAAAAGGAAGTACTGTATATTTGGTCATAGATCAGGGTAACAGAATAAGGTAGGCAGTTATTCTAGATAAACTGTAAACAGGAACTGAGAACTTGATATCACGTGATAAAAAAGGGTTTAGTAACATTTTTCTTTGACATGGGTAATCAGTGCACTAAAACATCGTGAGATCCGCCCCTAACCGAAGACGCAAAATACATGCAATTACAACGTTCTGATAACATTAGGTATTATACGAAATGGGTTAATAAATATGAATTTGATGGTAAACTAGATAAAACTTCACTAGTTAAACTCCTTAAACAGCTCAAATCTGATACGGAAGGTCAGGCAAAAAAGCAACACCAATTAGGCATTCCTCAGGCACACAGGTGGATTGAGGAAGCAAATCGTAGAGAACAGAAGCTTAAAAATTCAAAAACATTATTTTTAGACAAAGAGGATAATAACTTGGTAATAGCAACAGCTCCTCCTCCTCCTCCCTTGCCCCCTCCCTTACCCTTTTCAGGATATGAAGCGAGTGGACAGGCTGGTCCGCCTCCGCGTTATCCTGAAGTTTCAGCAAGATCACAACCATTTGTTAGAGATCCTATTGAAACTAGGTCCCGAACACGTAAAACACACAGGGACACAGAATCATACCAAATAGAGAGAAATCTACAGGATGAGAGTGAGGAAGAAATATGCCCACTTATAGAGGTTCCAAATCCTCAGGCAGGACAGGAAGGGCAGGACCCAACACTCTTAGTATATAGACCATGAACACCGAAAGATATCCGGAAGGCTACTGAGGGAATCCCCCATCCGAAAGTTAATTTTATGAAATTTTTAGAAGATTTACAGGGCATGAGTTTGAGTTACCACTTGAATGGGGAAGAAGTAGAAAAAGTAGTAAGACAAATTATAGGTCCAGATTGGCACATGATTTGTGGCACCTGGAATCCTCATAATGTAGAGCTTAGACCACTCCCACATAGTGACGCGGAGTTAGACAACAGAGTGAAAGGTCTGACAGACCGAATCTCTGAGAAATGGAAACCTAGAGCAGACTGGACTTGCATTAATCAATGCATACAACAGGAAAATGAGACAATAGATGGGTACTATGCTAGATTATTAGAATGTTTTAATAATGATAGCGGTATGACGGTTCCTGAGAACCAAATGAATGATTCCCCGTATGAACGACAATTAAAAAATGCATTTTTGAAAGGTTGCATTGCACCTATTAGTAGCTTCATTACGAAGCATATGATAGACCATCGAACAGGGAGGCTACAAGCCTTACTTGAATATGCTAGACATGCTGAAAGACACTTTAATAGCAAAAAGAAAAAGAAGGCGCAACTCTTCACTGCTGAAGACTGAGCTGAAGTATTTGTATTACAGTCAGGTAAAAAGGGCAAGAAGAATGCCCAGGGAAATAAACAGTCTGACAAACGATCAGAAGATTTTGAAGAGAGGAAAAAGAGAGGTGAATGCTTCAAATGCGGGAAAAAGGGGCATCTAGCAAGGGACTGTAGGCAAAATAAAAAGGTAATTACAGAAGATAAGGGAGATGAGGACTGACTATATGATAGTGAAGATACATCATGTGAAAGTCAGAAATCATCAGGAAAAGTTAATAAACAAAAAACAAATGTAAATGTGATAGGAGTAGAGGAAGTGCAAGTAGATATGGAGAATGAAGAAAGTGAAATTTTGGACTTAGCATTATTGAGCTTAGAGCTCTACTTAGCAGATACGAAACCAGAAGTTACACTTCTGGTGGAGGAAAGGGAAGTCAAATTCCTGTGTGACTCAGGAGCGTCACAGACTTTGATACACCCCTCCAAGTTACCAGAACATTCTGAATCACCTGATTATATATTAGTAAAAGCAGCAAACGGACAGCTATACAGGGAACCACTTTCCCATTATATAGCAATAACTGACCCAGTTTCAGGTATGACCCAGAGAAGTAAAATTGTTGTTTCTGCAAAGTGTCCAGTAAACCTATTGGGCAGGGACCTTATGCAGATATTTGGCATAGCAGTAGTTCCAACTGTACAAGGTATGGAGGCACAGAGACAAATGGATACCTTTGTAGTGTAATCGGAGGGTGAAACTTTTTACTGGTACAGCCAGGACCTAGTCACGACTGGTCCAGGGGCAGTAACCGAGGAACTGATGAACGTAGCCATCAGTAAAGCCCCCTCCCTTGACACTGATCGACAGCATTCGTTACACTGTACTCTATACTACTGTACTACACCAGGACCTGATAGAGTATGAGCAAGAATTGTTTAGAAATCGTGCAACTAGATTGGTTTTGCGTACTTTGTACTGGGATACTGAGGGGAACAGTGTAGTTAGCTGTTCATTACCTCAAGAATTCCTTGCATTGTATAGATCAAATCGGTTACCACATGTCAGCTTGACAAAGAACAAAAGTGTCAAATGGGCAGACTTAGGAGAAAAAGTAACAAGATGGGAGAAACAGACTGATTTAGAACTATCAGAACAAGGGATACAAAAACAAAAACTGAATTGGTTGACACAGACACATCCAGCTGTACACTTGCAATCTAGCGAGGACAGCTGATTAGTGTTCTTATTAGAAGAAGAAGAAAAGGCCTTATGTGAAATTCCAACAACTCTTTGGTCAACAGGCAAGTCAGATGTAGAACTTATTCGAACAGCAGGACCAGTTACAATTACCCCAAAGTCAGCTTTTAGACCACAGAAAAGACAATACCCTTTGAGAAAGGATGCAGAAATAGGAATTAAGCCTATAATAGCAGCATTACTCAAAGAAGGAGTACTGGTAGAATCTCCTGATTCACCATGTAATACACCCCTATTTCCTGTTAAAAAAGCAAGCAGGGAATGGCGGATGGTACAAGATTTACAAGCTGTAAATAATGCAGTAATACCTAGAGCACCTACGGTGCCAGACCCACATACTTTGTTAAATGATTTAGAACCACAACAGAAATATTTCTCTGTGGTAGATATTAGCAATGCTTTCTTTTCAATACCTATACGTCCTGATAGTCAATATTGGTTTGCATTTACATTTCAGGGTAAAAGGTATACATATACTCGACTACCACAGGGATATTGTGAGAGTCCAACAATATTTGCACAAGAAATGGCTAGCAACCTGGCAGGGTTTACCCCACCGGGAGGTAGTCAAATTCTACTTTACGTAGATGACATTTTGCTAGCAGCCCCCACCCAGCAACAGTGCAGGGAGGATACTGTAGCATTATTGAAATTTTTAGCAACACAAGGACACAAAGTAGACAAAAGTAAGTTACAACTTTGGAGAAAACAAGTTAGATACTTGGGATATGTAATATCCAATGAAGGTAGAATACTAGATGAGGAAAGAAAAACAGCAATTTTGCAAGCACCCAAACCAACAACCAATAAAGAAATTATGTCTTTCTTGGGTACAACTAATTTTTGTTGGAGTTGGATACCAAATTATGCTTTGGAATCTGCTCCACTGACTGACTTGATATATAAGACACCAATGGCAGCACAAGATATCTTACAATGGACACCCGAAGCAGAAACGGCTTTCTGCAGGTGGAAGCAGTTGATAGCTTCTTCATTAGTTCTAGGACTTCCGAATTATCACAAATGGTTCTTTCAGACCGTAGATTGTAAGCAAGGATATATGACGTCAGTATTGATGCAACAACATGGGGATAAGCAACGCCCCATAGCCTATTATTCATCACAGTTAGACCCAGTGGTGCGATCTTTGCCTCACTGTGTACAAGCAGTGGTTGCAGCTGCAATGGCAGTACAGGCTTCAGCCTCAGTGGTGTTATTCCACCCTCTCACATTGAGAGTGCCTCATGCAGTTGCAATAATTTTACTGCAAGAAAAAGTGGCATACCTTTCCCCTGCTAGACATCTTTCGTGTATGACTATACTGCTGAGCCAACCTCATATGACAATTGAACGATGTACGACATTAAATCCATCAACACTACTCCCAACTCCTGTGGATGGCACACCACACAGCTGCCTGCAGGAAATTGAACAGTTAGCTTTACCTAGACAAGATCTCACAGATATGCCCTTGGATAATGCCGAGGTGACATATTTCGTGGACGGCTCATGCAGAAGGGGTCCTACAGGGAAGAAAATGGTAGGGTATGCAGTAGCTACAGACACTGAAATTTTAGAAACTCAATCCTTACCACACAACTTATCTGCACAAGCAGCAGAATTGATAGCTTTAATGAGGGCATGTACTTTAGCAAAAAACAAGTGTGCGAACATATATACTGACAGTCAGTATGCTTTTTCTACAGTACATGTATTTGCACAACAATGGAAAAATAGAGGAATGATAACATCCAGTGGAAAACCTATTAATCATGCGCAATTTATTTTGGAGTTATTAGAATCTATTCAGTTACCTACCAAAGTAGCAATTTGTAAATGTGTAGCTCATACAAAACAGCAGGATAAGATTTCAAAAGGCAATGCACGAGCTGATGCAGCTGCAAAGCAAGCAGCCTCAGACTCAGAAACTTTACTTTTAAATGAGGAATTACAACCCTCTGAGATTTTAGATTTAGACATGTTAAAAACAATGCAGACACTTACTACAAAAGCGGAGAAACAAAAATGGGTAAAATGAGGTGCAATTCTTGAGAATGGACTGTACATTTCCAAAGAAAGAAAACCGATATTGCCGTCTAATTTATTTAGATATGCAGCTTTGTTGAGCCATGGGCAGTGCCATGTCTCAACAGGGGGGATGGTACAGTTAGTAAACCAAATATTCCAAACATACGGATACACAAACTACACAAAAAAATTTTGTGCAGCTTGTCATACTTGTAACAAGCACCATGCACAAGGAGCATTTAAAACCAAGCAAGGAAGTTTTCCTATACCACCATACCCGTCCCATACTATTTGTATGGATTTCATAGAATTGAATAAATGTGAAGGGAAAAAGTTTTGTTTAGTTATTGTAGACATGTTTTCTAAATGGGTAGAAGCTTTTCCAACCAAAAACCCGGATGCAGCAACAGTGGTGAAAGCCCTGATAAAAGAAGTAATCCCTAGATTTGGCATTCCGGAAAGGATTTATAGTGACAATGGCACACATTTTGTAAACCAGACAATCCACCAACTTGGTAGATTTTTTGGTATCTCCTTAAAGAACCATTGTGCCTACCACCCACAGTCAGCAGGACTGGTGGAAAGGTACAATGGTACCCTAAAAAGCAAACTTAGGAAGCTAGTAGAGGAGACCCAAAAGAATTGGATATACTGTCTGCCTTTAGCACTGCTGAGTATGAGAACGGTTCCAAATGTAAAGGGTTTGACTCCCTTTGAAATGGTTTTTGGGAGAGCATATTGTGTGCCTCAGTGGAAAGCTCTCATGCCTGCAGAGCAAGAGGCTGACAGTTCATTAGCTAGTTATATGAGGAAACTGTTAACAAATAAATCTGTTTTGCAGTTTAACTCTTTTTCAGATAAGGAACAGACCAGACCGGTGGAAGCAGTCTTGGCCCCAGGATTGTGGGTTTGGCTGAAAGTGACGAAAAGGAAGAATTGAGCGAGTCCAAAGTGGGAGGGACCGTACCAGGTTCTGTTGGCAATGCCTACTGCAGTCAGAGTGGCCGGGAGGATGTCCTGGGTTCATTTGATGCATTGTAAACTGATAAAGAACTTTCAACTTGATAAAAACTTTGTGACTGATACACAACCAGACCGAGATGGCCAAAAACAAAGCGAATAGAAATTTAGATCAACCCCAGAGATGTTGCATAATCATTTTGCTGAGTGTACATTTATTGACTGTATTTGTGACAATTTTCCTCTTGTTGTGGTTTATCCTACACACAACCACACAAGTGAAAGTGGGAAGGCGTGATGAAACGTCTATAGACTGGCATCCAAATTTTAACACATACCTAGCCATGAAACGTGTATATGCAGAGACTATGAACATTTCAAATTGCTGGGTTTGTACAGCTATACCAACAGCATATGGAGGACTGATAATGTCCGCTGTCCCTTTGGGGATAAATGAGACTTGGGAGAATTTACTTTTCGATACAGGAACTGTAAGATCACAGGACAAAATAGCTTTATTTTTACCTGTCACACAAAAAGGAGTTGTATGTTTCTATAAAAATGACACCCTCCAGGTGGGCTGGAGCAATTGTAATATAACCATATCTCACCGATGTTATATTAAGAATAGTAATGGCAATACTTTTTGCAATACTAATTATGACTCATATTTGAACTCATTGAAAACAACCATGAATGACATTCGCAAGAATCCAGTTTTGTTTAAACAATTGTCAGTTATAGATCAGAAAATGTTTCATGCAGGGCTGATGCGTATTAGTACTAAAGTAGAAAACTGTTATTTTATTTGTGGGAAAAAGGCATATAAATGGTTACCTGAGAATTGGTCCGGCAGTTGTTTTTTGGGTTATTTGGTTCCGGCAATAAGACATACTGCAGAATTACCTTTGGGTAAGATACGAAATGTGAGAGAAGCAGCCCGAAAACCCGAAGGTCCAGTTGAAAAACCTGTGAATCCAGTTGGAAAGATCGAAGCTGGCTGGAAAGACCACAATTCAGTAAAAGATAAAAGCAAATTGACTCATATGGACTTGAGTGACAGTGTTATATCCTGGGCAGGAATATTCCCAGCCTATGGAGCAGTCAAATCAATCTGGGAGCTGAAGAAGTTGTCGAAACTTCTCGAAGTAATGAGTAATGCAACTTTTTCCGCCCTAGAACTGGTGACTGATGAACTGAATGCAATGAGAACTGTTGTGCTACAAAATCGAATGGCTCTTGACTTCACCCTAGCGGCGAGAGGTGGTACGTGCACGCTTATCAAAGAAGAATGCTGTGCTTATATTCCTGACAATCATCATGAGATCAATAACCACCTAGAGGTAATTCAGCAAGTATCAGCCATGACTGAACCAGACCCAAACCCACTGACGGACTTTTTCCAGAATCTATTTGGGGGGTGGGGTTCCATCCTAATGAATATTCTGATTGCCATTTGTGTGGGTATACTCCTAATAGGAGCATGTGTTTGCTGTGGTATTCCCTGCATGAAAAGATTAATCAAAGATTTTATTGATATATCTGTTACTGAAACTTTGTACCAAGATATCGAGATTGAAAGATTGATCTCAGATGACATTTTTTCTGAAGTATAGATTGAATGACTCACCTAGCTGAAAATCCTAAGTGGAAAAGGCTAGGAGATGAAATGACACTATGCATACTTCAAAATAGAATAAAAAGTATTAATAGGGGGGGAAATGTTAGAAAAATGTGTATTTGAATATATGAGAAATGCTAGTTTAAAAGCAAAGTAGTATATAATGCATTTTATTCTATTAATCATATAACAGTACAGATTAATTCATGTGTAAATGTAAGTAGTTTTGAAACTGCAGTGTGGCTTGAAGCAAAGCTGATCCTTGACCCTGGCAGAATGCTAGCTTAGCACGTTTTAGTGTTTATGCTTTTCACAAGTGATTATCTGCTGGGTCAGGAAATTAAATGTGTGAAATAATGAAATCTTCTGCTCTTTCCTGTTGGAATGATTTGGCCTTGTATATGTGTTACTGAGATAGCATGCAGCTGTGTGAGAAAGTGTAACAGAGAACAAAGACGTGTATTAAAAGACTGAAGCTGCTATTGTATTCGAACTGATATGAAACCTTGAAGAAGTAACTTTACAGAAAGACATTATGTCTGACCAGCTGGATAGCAAGGCCGTATTGTATCTAGAGGAAAAGTTTTTTTTTAAATATACAGCATCAACAGCTTTATGAATAACAGACTGTAAGCTAAAAGTGATGTAGATGCCCTGTGACATATCACATCAGTAAGGTGGGCACAGCTTAAATGTTAAACCTATATAAAATTGTGTGCTTCCTGCTTCATGTCAGACAAAATTCTGTACTTGTACATCTTTTGCCTCCTGGTGTACACTAGTAAACTTTTTAACCTGAACCTCCTGTGTACTGAAATTTTATTTTATTTAACAAGAGGAGAATTGGGAGTCCCCATAATGATGAAGGTTGTCTTTCTGCCCACCCAGGAGAAAGTTTAGGAACCTTTGCTGGGATGATGGTGAGAGCACAAAGTCCCTAACATCTGCTTGAATGCTGGCTCCTTCGGTATTCTCTTGCTCTAGCATATTGATTTTCCACCACTAGGAAATAAATAGGTTTGTGTCTAATAGGAGTGAGGCCTGATGGATGACATGCAGAGTGGGAAAAATCACCTGAAACAAATTTCAGTTACTTATAGTTTGTGTTATAACTCATCTCATTGCAGCCTAGCGACACTTACAGATATTTCTGCAGCTACATCCTACTAATGCCTCAAAGCATCTAATATAGCCTATTCATATTTATTTATTTATTTGACATTGGGTACTGGGAACATCCTACTGGGTATGTGCATATTTTCAGTGGAGGCCCAGGGAGAAAAGCTCCAGAAGCACAATAGCAAAATTACAAACTTTCATTGATTACAGAGACTTTTGTCCTGGTCTTCTTCAATAAAACACCGAATGACGCTTGATGATCTTTATTAAACTTCCATAACATGGCTTTGATAACCAATATTATTAATTATAGCTGAACATAGGACAGGCCCTCCTCCTCCCCCCTCCCTCCTGTATGCTACTCCAGTTCTTACCAACATTCAGACCACTACTCTAAACCCCAACAAACCTACCACAAAATAGCTAGATACATTACTAACTCCCCATACAATTCACACCACTGTATTACATTAAACTCTTTCTAATGGCTTGAACTCCCCCAACAACTGCTGCTATCTCAGTTCCATATGCTACACTCTATTCTTTACAAACCCTCATTCTGTCCATCTCTTTCTTCCTTAATCTCTACCTATACTCCATCTCGGAACCTCTGTACTTCAAACCAGCAGCTACTGGACATCTACCAACCAAAAAAATCTGTAGGAAAATACTATATAAATACTCTGTTGCCCACACCTGGCACAAACTTCCCTTTGACAAGCATTCCATTAGCCATTCCTCTCATTTTAAAAATGAACTAAAAGCTCATCTACTGAACTCCAAGACTTGCCCCTGCCACAACCCTACTTAGCCTCCTTACACTCCTTTTACATGAATTTTACTCCACTATTATGCACAGCTCCATGTAAATTGCCATATACTGATTTCAGTCAATCAAAGACTAAAAAAAAATGTTTACTTTGTACTTAAATATACTCTCCATGTAAAATATTATGTGTGGTTTTGATTTATGTATGCTTTCTACTTTGTCTATAGACCTTTCCTGTATAATAACTTATGTAAATCTCTTCTGTCTCTCATATCTGTATTAACTGAAAAATTGTTAGCATTGTAATGTACTGTTAAAGTCTATTAATGGAGCTTTTCTCCTTGGGTCTCCACTGAAAATGGGTCACAAGCCCAGTAGGACCAACCTGGTTAACAAATGTCAATAAATAAATAAATAAATAACATGCTAGCTAAATTCACATGTACCAAAATATCAAGTAGCTTCACAATGATTCCCATGTCAATACCTGCCAAATTTACCACCAAAATAGAAAACCCACTCCCTATGAAACCACACCAGAACCATTGGATACCATCAAGCCTAGCTACAGCCCTGTTTACAGTCTAATGTACATAATGTCCAAAATTAAAATTCCTTTCCAAAACAATGTAATAGCAAACCCACCATTGCACCAACTATCCAATATAGATGATAAAACATATAATGACCCCTTAGAATTTGCTGACCTACAGATGAAAATATCTCCTGAACTGTAGCCCAATAACCTCCATTACCATCCAACCTCCATGACACAAGCTAAGTTGTCAGTAGCCCAATCTTCACCCTATCAAACCTACCCCAACCCTTCAAACCAATGAACCACCGACCAAGATTAAACTTGCTAACCTTGTCGCCCATGTAGCTATACTATACTCAGCTAAATCCACCTTAATCAACTGAATTGCTTTACCCTGTTCCCAAGCCTGACCAATTAAATCTTTCACACCAAAATCCTTCCAGAAAACAGCTGCAACACATATGTAACCAACCTGGCCATAACCTATCCAACAAGCCAAGAACAAACAACCCCCACCCCCATATTATGGTCCTGACCGTACCCCAACTGTCACATTTGTAAACAAATGCAAGTCCCCATAACCAACCCTACACATCTGCTGAAGGTCATCTCACCAAAATGCACCAAGACATAGCACAATGGTAAAACAGTACCCAGACTTATAAACCATCCCCCAAAATGACACAAACTGATCCACATGTAACTCCAGAACCAGCAAGAAGCTGAATAGTCTTGATCCACTGCTTCTCCTTATCCCCACCCACAAAACTTACCTTCCATTTGTTACCTTTGAACTTGGTAAAGAATTAAACATAGCCTACATGTGGAAGGAAATGCAAACCAAGCCGTGGTTAAGCCTTGTAACTTCTGCATAACCAACAAAGCACCCGACTCCTCACATATCCCAGAACACCCCCGTACCTAGAATAAACCATCAATCTTACCTACTCTTAACAGTCAAACATACTGAACCACCTCCCATCACCCCAATGTACACATCAAAATGGTACACATGGTACCCGCTCTAGAAACCATAACCTGGCATCTGACATTAGCAGAACTTGCCTGAGGACAGGTTTGTCTCTAGAAGCATCACTCCCATGGAACAAACTCCACTTCATGTCAAAACAGCACACCACCTTAGCCCTCTGCAAACACAATTTGAACTGGATGGGAAGCTGCAACTTGACCCCAGGGGTTCTAACCATGTCACTCTTGGACAAGGGCAACCTGTATGACACATGGACATAAGAGTTGAAGTGGATATAAGAGTAGAAAACAATGCTTTGCTCAGTCTACAGCCTGGGACATTGACTGCATCATTCAAGACCTGTTTCCTTCAGGTTACTGACCAACACCCACAGCAAACTTCCCCACCTAACAAATGCGACTTTTTGGACCTTTGGCCAATACAAACTCTGAGCTTCCATTATCTGCACCTCACTGCGTATCACTGCAAGAGCTGAAGAACCCATCACAGAACCACTATCTGCAAAGAAAAGACAAATGTAAATCTTGTGAAATAAGTTACAGGAAAAAAAGCCATAAAGAACTTGTGAACAAGGCCAATGTCAGGGGCAAGTTTAAGTAAAATCTTTTAAATATGGACACTTCTAACATTTGGATTCACATGAACTATGAATGGTATTAAATCCAAAACCACCTGTATGCCATTACTTCCACTTCGATCCTGAATGCGTAGCCACTACTTTGCCCCAAACCACCATTTATATAACAGATCAAATAGATAATAGCGGGTCACAATTCAAACTCTGCATGAAATGTTCCTTTAACACACACCTTAATACAACGGCATGAAAGGTAATATTATTATCCCCACCTCCAACTCAAGCCACCCTTGAGGCACCTGCTCTGAAACACAACTAACCACCTCCCACCTAAAGCGTCACCCTCACAGAATTGCTGACCCACCATTTGAATAAGAGGTTGTAAGCCTTCTGACCCCACTGTTTGCTGCCATTAACCCAAAGCAGGGAAAATCTCAAAATGATAACGCCACAGCTAGATTCCCCTTGCTGAAGGGATTAATATATATATATATATATATATATATATATATATATATATATATATATATATATATATATATATATATATAAATATCACTCTAACCATCAGAGAGTTGATAGATAACTTGAATTAGCAACACAATGGCAGTGACTAAAGCTAGGCTTTAAATGACCACATTAAACACAGAGTGTAAATTGAACTGCCACTCAAGTATTTTATGACTAAAATGCCCCACATGAAGGGAAATGTAAATAACAGAATGCATGGGTTACCTTCCAATTTCCTTACCACATCCAATAATGCACTGCATGGACCAAGATAACTTATTTTGCAAAACAGTCCCCATAGATCTCAACCTTCCCTCAGAGCCTTCTGTCTCCAAAATGAGGAACACTAGCCTCCATAATGTGGAACAAATGTACAAAATGTGAAACACCAAGTAATATCTCACTAGCAACTTCACCTTATCAGTGGAATCAGGCACAAACCGAGTAATGCTGCTATATTATCCCCCCCCCCCCATCTTCCCCTTTCCACCCTTCAGTACTTTGACCGCTTAGCAGGGCCAGAACTGTTTGAACCCTAGTCAGGAACAGCTAAGTAAAAACATGTCTGTGAAGCAATTGAAGGTTGAGGTACAGCATCCCCCCATGCCTGCTACCATGTTAGTGCCATTAGGGTTGAGGAAAGAGGGCATGCAAGATACTACAAGCTGGTTTCACAAAGCAATGAGTGAGATATAATATATCATTATTTTTTCCTTTCTCCAATTAATGGAAGTAAACCAGGCTGACAGCTGCGTCTGCCATGACCCTTCACCATGATCGTTTTATGCGTACCAGCCATGTTCTCATGATAGGCATTCTTTGTGGGCAGAGACAACCTGCGAAACACACAAAGCATCCACTCTTCTCAATACAAATCATAACCGAGGCAAGGACAACTGAACACACTACTATCACAAACCCAAAAACCCCCAAACCATCCACACTACTATTATTTCAGCCTTCAACAATAATGGTTTCAGCAAGCAACAAACCAGACACCCAGACCCTGTTTCAATGGAGCATACCATCCCAAACCCATTCTTGCACTCGTCCATGGATAAAATCGTCGACCAACTTTTTTTTTTTTTTTTTTTTTTTGAGAAGACCCAACTAACCTCAAGCAGACATGCAAACCCCCACCACCAGAATGCATTACAAGCTCACAAAAGCACCCTAACCAACGCAAATGGTCAACACAGTAAGTGCTACAAGGTACTGATCTCAACTTCCAATAACATTATGCTCCAGCCTGGAAAGGTAAACTAGAACTGATATCCATGATAGGGACCACTCTACCTAACCCTATTACTACCACCTAATCTACTCTTCTAAGAGCCGATTGAATCAAACCAGAAATCTAGCCCCTTTATTATTGGCATTTTCCCTTTTTTTTTTTTATTATAGCCACAATTCACCCACTAAACTGCCGAGTAATATCAGCTCATTTTCTCAAGCATCATTGCTAAATATCCAACTGACCACCCTGAAGTAACAGGCATACATTTTGGGAGCAAATACTTGAACTGCTACAAAGCAATGTGTACTCTACAATTCTCACGAGAAGTTCACTCATCTAGTAGGGAATGATATAATAAGCATTCGGCATTCGGTTCGGTGGACACTTCAACCTACCTGTGCCCTTCTGCTTAACTTTCTTTTTAGTGAAAATTCTAAGCCTCTGATTATGCCAAAACATTGACCCTCAAAATGAAATGCAGCATGTCATGAAGACGCTCATCCTACTGAGCCAATCAAGGTGTCCACCGTCCGGTTTTTAGTTAACACAAAACAAACTTACTTGCTTTCATTGACTAACTCTAGCTTTTTTCCACTAACATGCGTTACCAACAATTAACTAGAAGACTTATGGAATAGTTAAAATATCCAAAAACCTTCTCTGAATTTATCTCAGACCCTTTTAACCTGGAACTACAAGGAATACAAACTCGTTTTAAGACTCAGATTGAGAAATGTTCCTCAAAAAGACACACATGAGAAAGAAACAGGCATATGACATGGCACAATCACACCATCAACTGCCACCAACTGCTCATAAAGATAAAATTATGGAAGTAAACAAGCCTTATGCTTTGCACCTTGAGAACCTGCAGAAATGCTTCAGTTTTCTTACCACTGCCTCTTCATTGGATTTCACTTTAATTCTATGAAGAATTGACCAAAATATGAGTAAAGTCTGGCTCTTCTGTGAAAATCTGTACAGTTGAGAGATATGACTGAGCCACCATCCCATCCGCCTACTGTCCCTGCCACCTTTCATGAGTGGCAAAACCATCAACCAACTCTCAAAGACTGCAAAAACAATTCTCAGTGCATGCTTAGACAGCAGTGTTACCTCAACCAAGCCTCACACTCTGAGCATAAAGCCCACGAAAAGAAATTTGCGATTTTCTCAACCTCCGTGACTGCTGAAATTCTGAACCACACCCTAACCACCAATGAATGCCAATGCCAATCTCCCGACCTCTGATAAAAGAAAGATGCACAGGTAAAGAGAATCATACAAATCACAGGGAAAATCATTTACTACATGGCTGAAATATTTCAACTAGAAACACTGATTAGCTAAGCATCTGCCTGGTTCCAGCTGAAAGACTATGGAGCCCAACCGCAAAGCTACCGGAACCCAATCCAAACTGCAGACTGCACCTTGTACAGATGCTGCCACAAGTTTACAGTAGGACTAACCCCAAAAACTTAAATCATTTCAAACCTATTGCTCATGATTTCATATGTTTTTTTTTTTTTTTTTCTTTAATCAAGAGCTGCTGGCAAAGTGCCTACCCTGACCACCAATACTCGCAAGAACTTGGGGACCACCTGCCCAAACATGCGGGATCAAAGCTATGGATTTCTAACCTCCCGGGCCTGAGAATTCAAAGAGAGAGAGAGAGAGAGAGAAATAAATAATACATACCACAGACCACCTGCCACAAACCAATACCCAGAGGCCTACCTTTTCTCCTCTTATACCTACAGGTCATCATGGGCGTACCCTGCCTTAGTAAGTTCACGCCAAAATGTGATTCCTTACCCAGCTAATCTTGCCTAAGCCCCATAAGCCCCTCCCCACCCCTTACCTCATTTCCTCCCAATCAACCCTCCTTCCATTTAACCCTTTCATCCCCCCACTATCTTACCTCTCACTAATATATCTGTCTAACCCCCTACTGAAGATGTCCCTAGACAAATTGGTTTGTTGCCAAACCTCATTTACCACAACAAAAAGTACAATATATGGGTACATTTAAAATAAGCAATAAACAGTAAATTTAGATTACAAATTTATATTGATTATAGTGACTATCGGCGCTACAAAAATACAGTATATGGATACATGAAAAACACATGAAAAATAAACAATAAAGTTATAACACACTATTAATAATTTCAAAATTGTGCTACAAACAAGCTATTGAAGGATTTCATCTTAAAGCTTACATGCTGCACAACACATCTGCACTGAACTATGACCTCTGTCTAGCACTGCTTAAGAGGTTTTAATTGTTGTTCATATGCTATTTATTTATATTGTCAAAATGTTCACCTAGCCTCATATGAAGGGTCACAAATGACTGAAGAAAATACTGCTGACTTTATATGTGTAGCTTGAGTGTTTACTGAGATAATGTACATTGTTTACAAACTATTACACAATTAATATTTATGTTGTTTATTTTGATGTATAAAATCCAGTTTAAGGCCTATAATCTAATAAACATTACCACTGTAAAGATGTGTGTGCACTAACATTTTGCAATTTACATTTCCTTCATAACACTTGTGGTTCCAGCTATATGAACATTTGTTTGAAATGTGAAACCATAGCCTGATTTTGTCAAAAAGCTCAGGATGTCATCATTGGGAGTATAGTACAAATATCCAGAGTTCCACTGGAGTGGGCATGTTAAGACTGATCATTCTAGATTATACCAACACAAATGTGAATAAGGTCTGACAATAAAAAGAAAGAAATGAAAAGGAGGAAGCCCTGACATCAAAATAAATCTGGGAGGGTGACACATATTTGAGGTACTACTGGGGAGGGGGTCTATATTATGTGATCAAAGAGTCTAGTCTTCGAACACATAATCGACAAATACACAGCGAATGCTGCAAACCACAAACAGCCACATCTGCAAATTTTTTCCTCGGGAAAAAATTTACATGGCTATAAAAAAAAAAAAAACTACCTATAAAACACTAATCAAGTGGGGGGCTTTGCCCTAAATATACCAACTATGAGATCACTCTACATTGAAGAAAAGGGTAATTCCCTATAATGACCAACTGAATTTTTTCCTGAGGAAAAAATTTGCAGACATGGCCATTCGCGGTTTACAGCATTCACTCTGTATTTGTTGATGATTATGTGTTCAAAGAGTAGACTCTTTGATTACATAATATAGACCCACTACCGGGGAAGGGCATAATAAAGCAACTTATATAACAAAACTTGCTTAAAATTCTTGATACTTAATGTGACAAAAAAGTTGTAAACAAAGCCCCAAGCTAGATTTTTCCCTGCTGAACCAAACTTTCTGTCTCATGAATAACTTAAAGGTCCAACTGTGAAACAATAGAACATTAAAATGAGTATTCTGCTGAGCCACAAACCTGAACAACTTCCTTAGTTATAGAAAACTGAGAACAAGCCCTCCTAGAATTATTTAATCATGACCAATGAGACAATATTTCATATGATTATAATTATTTCCCTCCTGCTGTGTGATTTTAGTTAGTTGGCTTAATGTAAGTCATGAATACAATATAACTGAAAAACCTGGCTTACTTCAGGCAACTGACTAAACACCTATTACAAACATAGTCTTCAGTGTCACAGGACAAGAGTTAATGTTAGCACAGAGATTACCATTATCAGTGGAATAACTTAATCTTATTCAGGCAGTATCAGTAAAGATGCATGCCAGTTTGTGGTGTAACTATAAATGACAATACAGTAGGGGGACTGGGTTCCATTTATTGGCAAGGGACTCTGAGCACAGGTATAGTGTTAAACAGACAGTATAAGTGAAAACACAGACTTATTTTATGGCAAGCATGTCTCAAATCTGTAGTTGAGCCCTGGTTATCTAACCGTCAGGTTCTAGATAGAGTTAAGGTTACACATATATTTCGTAAGGAAGGTGGCATCTCAGTACTCATACATATAATCCAAGCCAGTTTGACATAGATTATCTACACGTCACCAAGTTTCTGTTCCTCAGCTATCAGGTGCTTGATACATAAGATGCGAAGGAAGAGAACAGTGCTTGCTGTTTTCCATAAAAACGTACATCGGCAGTGACTCCACTGTTATGGGAGATTGCTCCCTTCTTCAGGATAATGCAACTATGGGATTTGTACATATAAATTCAGAGGTGTAGTGGGGAAATCCCCTAAAAGACAATGCTTAAAGTATTTTTTTCCCTTTTTTGCTTTGAGCATTTATTTTCTATGTTTAGGAACATCAGAATTTTAATGATTGTGCTTCATGAATAAAGCCAAATGACACATATGGGGGACCTACTCAAAGTAACTGCTATTCTAAAGACAAACACAAGTGTTGCATTTAGTTTTATTATGAGACCAATTTTATTTTTAATTCACTACACTTATGTTCTTTGACATACCTCTCAACTGCCCAGACGTTTGACTCTTATTTTGATCATTTCTACAAAAAAAAAATGTGTTTTTTTTCTGGCAAATCACTGGTATGATCTGTGGATTGAAGTCACTTAATAATACCATACATTTATGTTTCAGAATTCATATCCTTCAGAAAATGCATGCTAAGACAAATGCTGTAATTCTAGCAACCTTCTAAATTTATAAAAACAATATTTAAAACATGTTCCTATTTTTGGGCCTTTGTTCCCCCATTATGTCAGGGTTTGTCCAGATTTTTTGTGACAAGAGGTTGAGAGTCATGTTTGTAGATAAAACAGTAGCATTATTTAATTTTAGCCCTTATCTTAGTCCAAACCATAGCTTGAAGTAATCTAGAAATTCACCCAGAAATAAATAAAATAAATAATAAAAAAAAAAAACTGAAGTACATAATAATGAAGGCTGGCATAACACATGCATGCATGAAACACACTGAAGCATTACAAAACTGAATGTTCCACCCTTTTCCATAAGTGAAGAACTGCTAATATTAAAAAGGGAAATCAATAGGTTATTGGCAGTAATTATTTTACATGGTGAAATACATAAATGAAAAAGCCAAAAAGTATATATTGGTTTTGTATTCAGACTTGTCGTAACATTAACTCGACTGAATTATCACAGGTACACTTTTCATTTACTTACCCTTTGTGTTACTTTCTTATAAAATTCTCTTGTTGCCATTTGTATCTTACTATCATTACTTACTTGACTGCTGACATCTTTGTGTAGTTGACAATTTAATGTTCATTACTGTTAGAACTGTACATTTGTGCTCTGCGTGTTTGAGATGCAGGTACTGGCTCATAGCTGAAAAGATTGCTTGTGGTCTTGTCTACCTACATGCACAAAATAAATAAATGCATGAATATGTATAAAACCTTGTATGTAAAATATGTATTGGATCTTAAAACAGTATGTTAATCCAGCAGACCTCAGAATCAGGGAATGATTGCATCCCAGAAGATTGAAAAAGGGCTTTTAAAATATTTCACATGATATGATAAAGGTTCCGGACTTCAGTACTGCTATATGGTATCTTTAAAAATAATAAGTTTTCAATTGAGATAAACCATTTGCTAATGCCTAAATCAATGATGTACACTATTCACAAGCATTACTAATGTATTTTCATAAATCAACAGACAAACTAATAAAGTGGCTATAGTATATTCATTTCCAGGTTACTAATAAAAACTTCTTTCATCTTAACTGTATTTGTGTAAGTAACACCAATGTTATTTCATTCAGAATTTTAAATTCATTGTTGAATATTTTACTTTTGTCTGACGTGTTGACTATTTGTGATATTCATGAATATTCACATCTTGCAATTTAGAGACTGCAAATTTTCTTATAATATGAAGTAATACCCTATAATCATTTAAGGATTTTACAGGTGGAAGAAACCCTATAATCATTGTTTAATTCAAATTTAATCCTCATATTGCCTATTGATAACATATTATTACTTAAAAAATTAAATCAAAATAGAAAGTCTTTTTTCTTTCACACCATTCTTTTTTCAGTATGAAACAGTGTTATAAGTTCATAGGATCATAGAAGGTTACTAGGCTAATGGCTCTATTGCCTTAACAAGCCTAGCCATGTAATACTCGTGTTCCCTAGTTGCCATGGTTAGATGGTCATTGTTAGCAGAGCAGAGAGAGGGACATAGGTACCACCCCTGGGATAAATTTATGGTCTCCCATCCAGTTGTCAAGGTTGTGCTTACATAGGTCATTGAGGAGCTCTGCTTCACATGAAGTGAGAGTTTATTCCAGAGTAGAACCAATTTCTGGACGACATATCTGTTTCTCCAACATGTTCTGTTTATGTCACAGGCTAGGTTGAGATCCCTGGAGTGAGTGACTCTTGTTCCATTTAATTTGCAGACATGCAGCATTTCCATTAGGGTGGGGTTAGAGATTGCTCTGTAGGCCAGGAACAAGTTGTATCTTAGCAACCTGTAAGACACAGCGTACAGAGACAGGGCCGTCAGTGTTTCCGTGTAGGTCATGTTTTGGAGGGCTTTAATTTCCTTGGTTAGAAACCTTTGTGGTCTCTCCAGTTGTTGCATTTGTCTAGTGAGTTACATGCAAAAGGGAGCATTGTACTGAATAAGTGCAATAAAAGATGTGTGAACCAGCATGCAGGCAAACCCAGAGATACACCAGCTGAGTACAAAATGAAAAAAAAATCTCTGGAAACCAGGGCAGAGTGAGTTAAAGTCATTTAATAATTCCAAAAAATTTTCCAGGTGCACAGAGTGAACTGAAGCCCTGGAATTCCACCTGTATCCCTGCTGGACAGGGACATTGGGTGCTGACTTTTGGGAACATGGGCTAATTTATTGGCTAGACTTATGAGGGGCTCAGGGCTAGTAGCCTACTAACTTGCTATGATCCTAAAAGGGAAATAAAAAATAACAGTTTTTAGTTTTGGATAGTTTTAAATAAAGTTTTCAAAGTTTAAAAAATTAATCTACAGTTTTTTGGCAGTCTTAAACCCAGAATATAGAACATTAATTAATATTAGCATTTCATTATTGGTTTTGTACTGCTTTCATTCCAAGTTTGACTTTTGTATCTAACATAAATGCAATGCATACTCTTCCACTCTGCTGTGCAAAATGTATGAATCTGCTGCTCTGTTATATTAAAATGAAGGCTAATGCATAAAAGTCCATATCATGAAACTTTAGCCCTCTCTTATTTCATGCTCTAATGTGATTTTAAAAAGCTTTTATTCATCATTTTGAATACCACTGTAACTGAAAAAAAAAGTTTATCTATAGTTTTATGTGCTTTTTATTTAGTATTAGTAATGTGCTTCTGATGAGATACTAAATGGAGACGCCCAACTGCCTGAGTTGATGATATCTCACATGGATGATAAATAATCATTTAGAGAATATAATATATATCCATAGAAATTAATACATCACAAAAAAAGTAAATTCAAAAGGAAGGAAACAATGTATAATTAACTGTACACTTTCTCTCAATCTTTTTCTCACATTTTAATTTACGCAAAATTAAAGATCAATGCCATAATCTTTATACAATTATTCTCACTAAGTTATCCACAACAGTTAATGACCACTAAGCATAATTCTGTCATATACAGCTGTTTCCCTTGATTTATTTTTAACATAACTGTGATATATTAACAATGACATCATGATTGAAAGATGCTGAATAAAATGGAAAAGTTTACCATAATCTATCCAAAATGTCTGTTATAAGATATTATTGTATGTACTATTATATTGTCTACTTTACAAAGACAGCAGAGTCTTTTTTTTGCCATACTTTACATTTTATTAAACCTTTAATCAGAAACGTAGCTATCATTAATCTCCATAAAAATATTCTATTCTAAGACATTTTCAAAT